>NC_092228.1:26379888-26409888 GCF_036320965.1 Panulirus ornatus
TGGTGTGTCTGCTTGTTATCTTGGTCCAGTTTGGCCGGTGTGCCTGCTTGTTATCTTAGTCCAGTGTGGCTGGTGTGTCTGCTTGTCACCTTGGTCCAGTGTGGCTGGTGTGCCTGCTTGTTATCTTGGTCCAGTGTGGCTGGTGTGTCTGCTTGTTATCTTGGTCCAGTGTGGCTGGTGTGTCTGCTTGTTATCTTGGCCCAGTGTGGCTGGTGTGTCTGCTTGTTATCTTGGTCCAGTGTGGTTGGTGTGTCTGCTTGTTATCTTGGTCCAGTGTGGCTGGTGTGTCTGCTTGTTATCTTGGTCCAGTGTGGCTGGTGTGTCTGCTTGTTATCTTGGTCCAGTGGTGGGTCATGACCTGTAGCCTGGATGACCTTCCTGGTAACCCCGCCTGCTGCAGGTGGAGCCAGCCAGGCGGACGAGAGAGAGAGAGAGAGAGAGAGAGAGAGAGAGAGAGAGAGAGAGAGAGAGAGAGAGAGAGAGAGAGAGAGAGAGAGAGAGAGAGAGAGAGAGGATAAGCTTGAGCCAAACATGTGTCCGGGAAGGTCTTACACCAGGGAGGGAGGGAGGGAGGGAAGGGATTGAAGGAGGGAGGGAGGGAAGGATGGAGGGAAGGAGGGAGAGGAAGTATTGCCGGTGGACCACCAGCAGGATCTGTCATCCGGCCCATCATCCAGCCACCCCGGGACCAACCCGGTCTGGGGACACGCAGGAGGGAGAGGACACACGTTCTGTGAGGCGAAGTGGGAGGAGAGGACACACGTCCTGTGAGGCGAAGTGGGAGGAGAGGACACACGTCCTGTGAGGCGAAGTGGGAGGAGAGGACACACGTCCTCTGAGGCCAGGTGGGAGGAGAGGACACACGTCCTGTGAGGCGAAGTGGGAGGAGAGGACACACGTCCTGTGAGGCCAGGTGGAAGGAGAGGACAGGTGGTGGCTAAGGCAGGTGGAAGGAGAGGACAGGAGGTGGTTCAGGCAGGTGGAAGGAGAGGACAGGAGGTGGTTCAGGCAGGTAGAAGGAGAGGACAGGAGGTGGTTCAGGCAGGTAGAAGGAGAGGACAGGAGGTGGTTCAGGCAGGTGGAAGGAGAGGACAGGTGGTGGTTCATGCAGGTAGAAGGAGAGGACAGGAGGTGGTTCAGGCAGGTGGAAGGAGAGGACAGGAGGTGGTTCAGGCAGGTAGAAGGAGAGGACAGGAGGTGGTTCAGGCAGGTAGAAGGAGAGGACAGGTGGTGGTTCAGGCAGGTAGAAGGAGAGGACAGGAGGTGATTCAGACAGGTGGAATGAGAGGACAGGAGGTGGTTCAGGCAGGTGGAAGGCGAGGACAGGAGGTGGCTAAGGCAGGTGGAAGGAGAGGACAGGAGGTGGTTCAGGCAGGTGGAAGGAGAGGACAGGAGGTGGTTCAGGCAGGTAGAAGGAGAGGACAGGAGGTGGTTCAGGCAGGTAGAAGGAGAGGACAGGAGGTGGTTCAGGCAGGTGGAAGGAGAGGACAGGTGGTGGTTCATGCAGGTAGAAGGAGAGGACAGGAGGTGGTTCAGGCAGGTGGAAGGAGAGGACAGGAGGTGGTTCAGGCAGGTAGAAGGAGAGGACAGGAGGTGGTTCAGGCAGGTAGAAGGAGAGGACAGGTGGTGGTTCAGGCAGGTAGAAGGAGAGGACAGGAGGTGATTCAGACAGGTGGAATGAGAGGACAGGAGGTGGTTCAGGCAGGTGGAAGGCGAGGACAGGAGGTGGTTCAGGCAGGTGGAAGGAGAGGACAGGAGGTGGTTCAGGCAGGTGGAAGGAGAGGACAGGAGGTGGTTCAGGCAGGTGGAAGGAGAGGACAGGTGGTGGTTCAGGCAGGTGGAAGGAGAGGACAGGTGGTGGCTCAGCCAGGTGGGAGGAGAGGACAGGTGGTGGCTCAGGCAGGTGGGAGGAGAGGACAGGTGGTTGCTCAGGCAGGTGGGAGGAGAGGACAGGTGGTGGCTCAGGCAGGTGGGAGGAGAGGACAGGTGGTGGCTCAGGCAGGTGGGAGGAGAGGACAGGTTGTGGCTCAGGCAGGTGGGAGGAGAGGACAGGTGATGGCTCAGGCAGGTGGGAGGAGAGGACAGGTGGTGGCTCAGGCAGGTGGGAGGAGAGGACAGGTGGTGGCTCAGGCAGGTGGGAGGAGAGGACAGGTGGTGGCCGTACAGAACATGTTCAATACCACACATGTTTACCTAACCTGACTTAGCTCGACCAGTTCCCACCTGACTTAGCTCGACCAGTTCCCGCCTGACTCAGCTCGACCAGTTCCCACCTGACTCAGCTCGACCAGTTCCCACCTGACTCAGCTCGACCAGTTCCCACCTGACTTAGCTCGACCAGTTCCCGCCTGACTTAGCTCGACCAGTTCCCACCTGACTCAGCTCGACCAGTTCCCACCTGACTCAGCTCGACCAGTTCCGACCTGACTCAGCTCGACCAGTTCCCTCCTGACTCAGCTCGACCAGTTCCGACCTGACTCAGCTCGACCAGTTCCCACCTGACTCAGCTCGACCAGTTCCCACCTGACTTAGCTCGACCAGTTCCCGCCTGACTCAGCTCGACCAGTTTCCGCCTGACTTAGCTCGACCAGTTCCCGCCTGACTCAGCTCGACCAGTTCCCTCCTGACTCAGCTCGACCACTTCCCACCTGACTTAGCTCGACCAGTTCCCACCTGACTTAGCTCGACCAGTTCCCGCCTGACTCAGCTCGACCAGTTCCCACCTGACTCAGCTCGACCAGTTCCCACCTGACTTAGCTCGACCAGTTCCCTCCTGACTTAGCTCGACCAGTTCCCACCTGACTTAGCTCGACCAGTTCCCACCTGACTCAGCTCGACCAGTTCCCACCTGACTCAGCTCGACCAGTTCCCACCTGACTTAGCTCGACCAGTTCCCGCCTGACTCAGCTCGACCAGTTCCCACCTGACTCAGCTCGACCAGTTCCCACCTGGCTTAGCTCGACCAGTTCCCGCCTGACTTAGCTCGACCAGTTCCCACCTGACTTAGCTCGTCCAGTTCCCACCTGACTCAGCTCGACCAGTTCCCACCTGACTCAACTCGACCAGTTCCCACCTGACTCAGCTCGACCAGTTCCCACCTGACTCAGCTCGACCAGTTCCCTCCTGACTCAGCTCGACCAGTTCCCACCTGACTCAGCTCGACCAGTTCCCACCTGACTTAGCTCGACCAGTTCCCGCCTAACTTAGCTCGACCAGTTCCCACCTGACTCAGCTCGACCAGTTCCCGCCTGACTCAGCTCGACCAGTTCCCTCCTGACTCAGCTCGACCAGTTCCCACCTGACTCAGCTCGACCAGTTCCCACCTGACTCAGCTCGATCAGTTCCCACCTGACTTAGCTCGACCAGTTCCCGCCTGACTCAGCTCGACCAGTTCCCGCCTGACTTAGCTCGACCAGTTCCCGCCTGACTCAGCTCGACCAGTTCCCTCCTGACTCAGCTCGACCACTTCCCACCTGACTTAGCTCGACCAGTTCCGCCTGACTTAGCTCGACCAGTTCCCGCCTGACTCAGCTCGACCAGTTCCCATCTGACTCAGCTCGACCAGTTCCCACCTGACTTAGCTCGACCAGTTCCCTCCTGACTTAGCTCGACCAGTTCCCACCTGACTTAGCTCGACCAGTTCCCACCTGACTCAGCTCGTCCAGTTCCCACCTGACTTAGCTCGACCAGTTCCCACCTGACTCAGCTCGACCAGTTCCCACCTGACTTAGCTCGACCAGTTCCCACCTGACTTAGCTCGACCACTTCCCACCTAACTCAGCTCGACCAGTTCCCACCTGACTTAGCTCGACCAGTTCCCTCCTGACTCAGCTCGTCCAGTTCCCACCTGACTCAGCTCGACCAGTTTCCGCCTGACTTAGCTCGACCAGTTCCCACCTGACTTAGCTCGACCAGTTCCCACCTGACTTAGCTCGACCAGTTCCCACCTGACTTAGCTCGACCAGTTCCCGCCTGACTTAGCTCGACCAGTTCCCACCTGACTCAGCTCGACCAGTTCCCACCTGACTCAGCTCGACCAGTTCCCACCTGACTTAGCTCGACCAGTTCCCACCTGACTTAGCTCGACCAGCTCCCACCTGACTTAGCTCGACCAGTTCCCGCCTGAGTGTAGTGGACATGAGATGGAGGTGTGTGACCCTTGCCTCGCTGTGTGACCTTCCTCATTCTCACCTCACTATACCAACACTGGTGATCTCTCTACTATCTCTCCTCAGTGGAACACCATCTCTCTACTATCTCTCCTCAGTGGAACACCATCTCTCTACTTTCTCTCCTCAGTGGATCACCATCTCTCTACTATCTCTCCTCAGTGGAACACCATCTCTCTACTATCTCTCCTCAGTGGAACACCATCTCTCTACTATCTCTCCTCAGTGGAGCACCATCTCTCTACTATCTCTCCTCAGTGGAACACCATCTCTCTACTATCTCTCCTCAGTGGAACACCATCTCTCTACTATCTCTCCTCAGTGGAATACCATCTCTCTACTATCTCTCCTCAGTGGAACACCATCTCTCTACTTTCTCTCCTCAGTGGAACACCATCTCTCTACTATCTCTCCTCAGTGGAACACCATCTCTCTACTGTCTCTCCTCAGTGGAACACCATCTCTCTACTATCTCTCCTCAGTGGAACACCATCTCTCTACTATCTCTCCTCAGTGTAACACCATCTCTCTACTATCTCTCCTCAGTGGAGCACCATCTCTCTACTTTCTCTCCTCAGTGGAACACCATCTCTCTACTATCTCTCCTCAGTGGAATACCATCTCTCTACTATCTCTCCTCAGTGGAGCACCATCTCTCTACTATCTCTCCTCAGTGGAACACCATCTCTCTACTATCTCTCCTCAGTGGAACACCATCTCTCTACTATCTCTCCTCAGTGGAACACCATCTCTCTACTATCTCTCCTCAGTGGAACACCATCTCTCTACTATCTCTCCTCAGTGGAACACCATCTCTCTACTATCTCTCCTCAGTGGAACACCATCTCTCTACTATCTCTCCTCAGTGGAACACCATCTCTCTACTATCTCTCCTCAGTGGAGCACCATCTCTCTACTTTCTCTCCTCAGTGGAACACCATCTCTCTACTATCTCTCCTCAGTGGAACACCATCTCTCTACTATCTCTCCTCAGTGGAACACCATCTCTCTACTATCTCTCCTCAGTGGAACACCATCTCTCTACTATCTCTCCTCAGTGGAACACCATCTCTCTACTATCTCTCCTCAGTGGAACACCATCTCTCTACTATCTCTCCTCAGTGGAGCACCATCTCTCAACTATCTCTCCTCAGTGTAACACCATCTCTCTACTATCTCTCCTCAGTGGAACACCATCTCTCTACTATCTCTCCTCAGTGGAACACCATCTCTCTACTATCTCTCCTCAGTGGAACACCATCTCTCTACTATCTCTCCACAGTGGAGCACCATCTCTCTACTTTCTCTCCTCAGTGGAACACCATCTCTCTACTATCTCTCCTCAGTGGAACACCATCTCTCTACTATCTCTCCTCAGTGGAACACCATCTCTCTACTATCTCTCCTCAGTGGATCACCATCTCTCTACTATCTCTCCTCAGTGGAACACCATCTCTCTACTATCTCTCCTCAGTGGAACACCATCTCTCTACTATCTCTCCTCAGTGGATCACCATCTCTCTACTATCTCTCCTCAGTGGAACACCATCTCTCTACTATCTCTCCTCAGTGGAACACCATCTCTCTACTATCTCTCCTCAGTGGAACACCATCTCTCTACTATCTCTCCTCAGTGGAACACCATCTCTCTACTATCTCTCCTCAGTAGAACACCATCTCTCTACTATCTCTCCTCAGTAGAACACCATCTCTCTACTATCTCTCCTCAGTGGAACACCATCTCTCTACTATCTCTCCTCAGTGGAACACCATCTCTCTACTATCTCTCCTCAGTGGAACACCATCTCTCTACTATCTCTCCTCAGTGGAACACCATCTCTCTACTATCTCTCCTCAGTAGAACACCATCTCTCTACTATCTCTCCTCAGTAGAACACCATCTCTCTACTATCTCTCCTCAGTGGAACACCATCTCTCTACTATCTCTCCTCAGTGGAACACCATCTCTCTACTATCTCTCCTCAGTGGAACACCATCCTAGCCCTATTCCTGACCACTGTGACCACTACTCTAATATTCTAGATCTGGTGGTCACCTCTTGTTCATCCCACTGGATATACACAATCTCGCCCCCCCCCTCTCACCACCCCCCACTTGGTTCATCCCAGCCACTGGGACGCTGCCTCTCCCAGGAATATCCCAGCCACTGGGACACTACCTCTCCCAGGAACATCCCAGCCACTGGGACGCTGCCTCTCCCAGGAATATCCCAGCCACTGGGACACTGCCTCTCCCAGGAACATCCCAGCCACTGGGACGCTGCCTCTCCCAGGAATATCCCAGCCACTGGGACACTACCTCTCCCAGGAACATCCCAGCCACTGGGACGCTGCCTCTCCCAGGAACATCCCAGCCAGTGGGACACTGCCTCTCCCAGGAACATCCCAGCCAGTGGGACGCTGCCTCTCCCAGGAATATCCCAGCCACTGGGACGCTGCCTCTCCCAGGAATATCCCAGCCACTGGGACACTGCCTCTCCCAGGAATATCCCAGCCACTGGGACACTACCTCTCCCAGGAACATCCCAGCCACTGGGACGCTGCCTCTCCCAGGAACATCCCAGCCAGTGGGACACTGCCTCTCCCAGGAACATCCCAGCCAGTGGGACACTGCCTCTCCCAGGAACATCCCAGCCACTGGGACGCTGCCTCTCCCAGGAACATCCCAGCCAGTGGGACACTGCCTCTCCCAGGAACATCCCAGCCAGTGGGACACTGCCTCTCCCAGGAACATCCCAGCCACTGGGACGCTGCCTCTCCCAGGAACATCCCAGCCAGTGGGACACTGCCTCTCCCAGGAACATCCCAGCCACTGGGACACTACCTCTCCCAGGAACATCCCAGCCACTGGGACACTACCTCTCCTAGGAACATCCCAGCCACTGGGACACTACCTCTCCTAGGAACATCCCAGCCACTGAGACACTGCCTCTCCCAGGAACATCCCAGCCACTGGGACACTACCTCTCCCAGGAACATCCCAGCCACTGGGACACTACCTCTCCTAGGAACATCCCAGCCACTGGGACACTACCTCTCCTAGGAACATCCCAGCCACTGAGACACTGCCTCTCCCAGGAACATCCCAGCCACTGGGACACTACCTCTCCCAGGAACATCCCAGCCACTGGGACACTGCCTCTCCCAGGAACATCCCAGCCACTGGGACACTGCCTCTCCCAGGAACATCCCAGCCACTGGGACACTGCCTCTCCTAGGAACATCCCAGCCACTGGGACACTGCCTCTCCTAGGAACATCCCAGCCAGTGGGACACTACCTCTCCCAGGAACATCCCAGCCGCTGGGACACTGCCTCTCCCAGGAACATCCCAGCCACTGGGACACTGCCTCTCCCAGGAACATCCCAGCCACTGGGACACTACCTCTCCCAGGAACATCCCAGCCGCTGGGACACTGCCTCTCCCAGGAACATCCCAGCCACTGGGACACTGCCTCTCCCAGGAACATCCCAGCCACTGGGACACTGCCTCTCCCAGCCCTGGAGTAAGGTAAGGCCAGCTGTTACATGTACTACCTGGAGTAAGGTAAGGCCAGCTGTTACATGTACTACCTGGAGTAAGGTAAGGCCAGCTGTTACATGTACTACCTGGAGTAAGGTAAGGCCAGCTGTTACATGTACTACCTGGAGTAAGGTAAGGCCAGCTGTTACATGTACTACCTGGAGTAAGGTAAGGCCAGCTGTTACATGTACTACCTGGAGTAAGGTAAGGCCAGCTGTTACATGTACTACCTTGGTGAAGTACACATTGAGAAGATGTTACCAGTCCAGTGTGACAGAAGCAGTGGCAGGGAGATTACAATGTTACAAGCGTTACCACATGATCATCAGGACGCACACATGGCGTTACATGACGAGACAATAATATGGAACTAATGTGTTGAAATTACTTGATTATAATCAGAGTAGATGAGATAATGTATTATAATCAGAGTAGATGAGATAATGTATTATAATCAGAGTAGATGAGATAATGTATTATAATCAGAGTAGATGAGACAATGTATTATAATTAGAGTAGATGAGACAATGTATTATAATTAGAGTACATGAGACAATGTATCATAATTAGAGTAGATGAGGCAATGTATCATAATCAGAGTAGATGAGATAATGTATTATAATCAGAGTAGATGAGATAATTTATTATAATCAGAGTAGATGAGATGATGTATTATAATCAGAGTAGATGAGATAATGTATTATAATCAGAGTAGATGAGATAATGTATTATAATCAGAGTAGATGAGACAATGTATTATAATTATAGTGAGACAATGTATTATAATTAGAGTAGATGAGACAATGTATTATAATTAGAGTAGATGAGACAATGTATCATAATCAGAGTAGATGAGACAATGTATTATAATTAGAGTAGATGAGACAATGTATCATAATCAGAGTAGATGAGACAATGTATCATAATTAGAGTAGATGAGACAATGTATCATAATTAGAGTAGATGAGATAATGTATTATAATTAGAGTAGATGAGACAATGTATTATAATTAGAGTAGATGAGAAATGTATCATAATTAGAGTAGATGAGACAATGTATCATAATTAGAGTAGATGAAACAATGTATCATAATCAGAGTAGATGAGACAATGTATTATAATTAGAGTAGATGAGACAATGTATCATAATCAGAGTAGATGAAACATTGTATTATAATTAGAGTAGATGAGACAATGTATCATAATTAGAGTAGATGAGACAATGTATTATGATTAGAGTAGATGAGATAATGTATTACCCAGCAAGAGACAAGTTATCATACAGACCAGAGGATACTAGTAACCAGTGCATGACAGCCAGTGGGGGGAGGGGGGTAGAATACATGATACATGACCTGCAAGAGATACAGTAGACTGTACAAGGTAAGAGAGAGAGAGAGAGAGAGAGAGAGAGAGAGAGAGAGAGAGAGAGAGAGAGAGAGAGAGAGAGAGAGAGAGAGAGAGAGTGTACCACCTGTCCTGGTAGACAGGTTCGGTGCAGATCAATACACTTGGTGTTGTGGTAAAAGTTTGTCATATGACAACTGTTGTCATGACGTTCATGACACATGGATACATGACCTTCGTGACACATGGATACATGACCTTCATGACACATGGATACATGACCTTCATGACACATGGTCATGACTTTCAGGACACATGGATACATGACCTTCATGACACATGGATACATGACCTTCATGACACATGGATATATGACTTTCATGACACATGGATACATGACTTTCAGGACATATGGATACATGACCTTCATGACACATGGATACATGACCTTCATGACACATGGATACATGACCTTCATGACACATGGTCATGACTTTCAGGACACATGGATACATCACCTTCATGACACATGGATACATGACCTTCATGACACATGGATATGACTTTCATGACACATGGATACATGACCTTCATGACACATGGATACATGACCTTCATGACACATGGTCATGACTTTCAGGACACATGGATACATGACCTTCATGACACATGGATATATGACTTTCATGACACATGGATACATGACTTTCAGGACACATGGATACATGACCTTCATGACACATGGATACATGACCTTTATGACACATGGATACATGACCTTCATGACACATGGTCATGACTTTCAGGACATATGGATACATGACCTTCATGACACATGGATACATGACCTTCATGACACATGGATATATGACTTTCATGACACATGGATACATGACTTTCAGGACACATGGATACATGACATTCATGACACATGGATACATGACCTTCATGACACATGGATACATGACGTTGTTATGTTCAGTGACACATAATGATAGTCCATACGTCATCATACACACATAATGTTTACTATACCAGGAACATATATACCCAGGTACACATACCACGTACATGTATACCCAGGTACACATACCACGTATATGTATACCCAGGTGCACATACCACGTACATGTATACCCATATACACATACCACGTACATGTATACCCAGGTACACATACCACGTACATGTATACCTAGGTACACATACCACGTATATGTATACCCAGGTACACATACCACGTATATGTATACCCACTTGCACATACCACGTATATGTATACTCAGACATACCAGGTACGTATATATACCCAGATAGACATACCAGGTACACATTAAGTGAACCATGGGGAGTAAAGAGAATTTAGTGTTTGGGGAGGAGAGATAAAACGTTCCATGGGGTGTATAGAGAATATGCTCTATGTGGGGGAGAAAAGATATGCTCTATGGGGAGGAGAAAGAATGTCTTCTGTGGGAGAAGAAAAAATATGTTCCACGTGGAGTCAAGAGAGTATGTTCTATGTGGAGCAGAGAATTACCTTACATGGGGAGTTAGGAGTATATGTTCTATGGGGAGTAGAGCAAACGTGTTCAGTATGGTTTTTGTGAGACACTTCACATATGTCAGGTAAGGCATGTGTGGGGTGTGGGTGGAAAGGACTGGTGGTGGGTGTGTGTGTGGGGGGGGGAGGACTGGTGGTGTGTGTGTGTGTGTGTGTGTGTGTGTGTGTATGTGTGTGTGTGTGGGGGGGCGGTAGGACTGGTGGTGTGTGTGTGTGGGGGGGGGAGGACTGGTGGTGGTGTGTGTGGGGGGGGGAGGACTGGTGGTGTGTGTGTGTGTATGTGTGTGTGTGGGAGGGTAGGACTGGTGGTGTGTGTGTGGGGGGGGAGGACTGGTGGTGGTGTGTGTGTGGGGGGGGTGAGGACTGGTGGTGTGTGTGTGTGTGTATGTGTGTGTGTGGGGGGGAGGACTAGTGGTGTGTGTGTGTGTGTGTGTGGGGAGGACTGGTTGTGTTGTGTGTGGGGGGAGGACTGGTGGTGTGTGTGTGTGTATGTGTGTGTGTGGGGGGGAGGACTGGTAGTGGTGTGTGTGTGGGGGGAGGACTGGTGGTGTGTGTGTGTGGGGGGAGGACTGGTAGTGGTGTGTGTGTGGGGGGAGGACTGGTGGTGTGTGTGTGTGTGTGTGTGTGTGTGTGTGGTGTGTGTGTGTGTGTGTGGGGAGGACTGGTGGTGTGTGTGGGGGGAGGACTGGTGGTGTGAGTGTGTGTTTGGGGAGGACTGGTGGTGTGTGTGTGTGTGTGTGTGTGGGGAGGACTGGTGGTGTGTGTGTGTGGGAGGACTGGTGGTGTGTGTGAGGGGGGGAGGACTGGTGGTGTGTGTGTGGGGGGGGAGGACTGGTGGTGTGTGTGTGTGTGTGGGGAGGACTGGTGGTGTGTGTGTGTGTGTGTAGGGAGGACTGGTGGTGTGTGTGTGGGGGGAGGGCTGGTGGTGTGTGTGTCTGTGGGGAGGAGTGGTGGTGTGTGTGTGTGTGTGGGGAGGACTGGTGGTGTGTGTGTGGGGGGGAGGACTGGTGGTGTGAGTGTGTGTGGGGGAGGACTGGTGGTGTGTGTGTGGGGGGGAGGACTGGTGGTGTGAGTGTGTGTGGGGGAGGACTGGTGGTGGTGGTGGTGGTGTGTGTTTGTGTGTGTGGGGAGGACTGGTGGTGTGTGTTTGTGTGTGTGTGTGGGGAGGACTGGTGGTGTGTGTGTGGGGTAGGACTGGTGGTGTGAGTGTGTGTGTGGGGAGGACTGGTGGTGGTGTGTGTGTGTGGGGAGGACTGGTGGTGGTGTGAGTGTGTGAGGAGGACTGGTGGTGGTGTGTGTGTGTGTGGGGAGGACTGGTGGTGTGTGTGTGTGGGGGGAGAGGACTGGTGGTGTGAGTGTGTCTGTGGGGAGGACTGGTGGTGGTGTGTGTGTGTGGGGAGGACTGGTGGTTGTGTGTGTGTGTGTGGGGGGGAGGACTGGTGGTGTGAGTGTGTGTGTGGGTAGGACTGGTGGTGGTGTGTGTGTGTGGGGAGGACTGGTGGTGGTGTGAGTGTGTGAGGAGGACTGGTGGTGGTGTGTGTGTGTGGGGAGGACTGGTGGTGTGTGTGTGTGTGTGTGTGTGGGGAGGACTGGTGGTGTGTGTGTGGGTGGGGAGAGGAATGGTGGTGTGAGTGTGTCTGTGGGGAGGACTGGTGGTGGTGGTGTGTGTGTGGGGAGGACTGGTGGCTGTGTGTGTGGGGGGGGAGGACTGGTGGTATTTGTGTGTGTGGGGAGGACTGGTGGTGTGTGTGTGGGGGGGGGAGAGGACTGGTGGTGTGAGTGTGTCTGTGGGGAGGACTGGTGGTGGTGTGTGTTTGTGTGGGGAGGACTGGTGGTGTGTGTGTGTGGGGGGGGAGGACTGGTGGTGTGTGTGTGTGGGGGGAAGGTCTGGTGGTGTGAGTGTGTGTGTGGGGAGGACTGGTGGTGGTGTGTGTGTGGGGGGGGAGGGGAGAGTCATGATCATGGGGTAGTACATGTTTGTACTGTACGTTCAATCATGATCCTGGGGTAGTACATGTTTGTACTGTACGTTCCATCATGATTCTGGGGTAGTACATGTTTGTATTGTACGTTCCATCATGATCATGGGGTAGTACATGTTTGTACTGTACGTTCCATCATGATCCTGGGGTAGTACATGTTTGTACTGTACGTTCCATCATGATTCTGGCGTAGTACATGTTTGTATTGTACGTTCCATCATGATCCTGGGGTAGTACATGTTTGTACTGTACGTTCCATCATGATCATGGGGTAGTACATGTTTGTATTGTACGTTCCATCATGATCCTGGGGTAGTACATGTTTGTACTGTACGTTCCATCATGATCCTGGGGTAGTACATGTTTGTACTGTACGTTCCATCATGATTCTGGGGTAGTACATGTTTGTATTGTACGTTCCATCATGATCCTGGGGTAGTACATGTTTGTATTGTACGTTCCATCATGATCCTGGGGTAGTACATGTTTGTATTGTACGTTCCATCATGATCATGGGGTAGTACATGTTTGTACTGTACGTTCCATCATGATCCTGGGATAGTACATGTTTGTATTGTACGTTCCATCATGATCCTGGGGTAGTACATGTTTGTATTGTACGTTCCATCATGATCATGGGGTAGTACATGTTTGTATTGTACGTTCCATCATGATCCTGGGGTAGTACATGTTTGTATTGTACGTTCCATCATGATCATGGGGTAGTACATGTTTGTATTGTACGTTCCATCATGATCCTGGGGTAGTACATGTTTGTATTGTACGTTCCATCATGATCCTGGGGTAGTACATGTTTGTACTGTACGTTCCATCATGATCCTGGGGTAGTACATGTTTGTATTGTACGTTCCATCATGATCCTGGGGTAGCACATGTTTGTACTGTACGTTCCATCATGATCCTGGGGTAGTACATGTTTGTACTGTACGTTCCATCATGATCCTGGGGTAGTACATGTTTGTACTGTACGTTCCATCATGATCCTGGGGTAGCACATGTTTTTATTGTACGTTCCATCATGATCCTGGGGTAGTACATGTTTGTACTGTACGTTCCATCATGATCATGGGGTAGTACATGTTTTTATTGTACGTTCCATCATGATCCTGGGGTAGTACATGTTTGTACTGTACGTTCCATCATGATTCTGGGGTAGTACATGTTTGTATTGTACGTTCCATCATGATCCTGGGGTAGTACATGTTTGTACTGTACGTTCCATCATGATCATGGGGTAGTACATGTTTTTATTGTACGTTCCATCATGATCCTGGGGTAGTACATGTTTGTACTGTACGTTCCATCATGTTCATCATCATGTGTCTCTCCTGCACACTGGGGCCTGGTTGCTGCCACTATACTCTACCCTCACCTTCCCCGTGACAATATCTCTCCTGCCACCATGCTCTACCCTCACCTTCCCCGTGACAACATCTCTCCTGCCACCATGCTCTACCCTCACCTTCCCCGTGACAACATCTCTCCTGCCACCATGCTCTACCCTCACCTTCCCCGTGACATCATCTCTCCTGCCACCATGCTCTACCCTCACCTTCCCCGTGACATCATCTCTCCTGCCACCATGCTCTACCCTCACCTTCCCCGTGACAACATCTCTCCTGCCACCATGCTCTACCCTCACCTTCCCCGTGACATCATCTCTCCTGCCACCATGCTCTACCCTCACCTTCCCCGTGACATCATCTCTCCTGCCACCATGCTCTACCCTCACCTTCCCCGTGACAATATCTCTCCTGCCACCATGCTCTACCCTCACCTTCCCCGTGACATCATCTCTCCTGCCACCATGCTCTACCCTCACCTTCCCCGTGACAATATCTCTCCTGCCACCATGCTCTACCCTCACCTTCCCCGTGACATCATCTCTCCTGCCACCATGCTCTACCCTCACCTTCCCCGTGACATCATCTCTCCTGCCACCATGCTCTACCCTCACCTTCCCCGTGACATCATCTCTCCTGCCACCATGCTCTACCCTCACCTTCCCCGTGACATCATCTCTCCTGCCACCATGCTCTACCCTCACCTTCCCCGTGACAACAACCAATCATAACCTCTGCTCATCATCATATGTGAGTTATGCTGTCCAGTCACCAGACCTGGCCAGGTCAGCTGACGACCTGTACAGGTCATCATACACACCATGTTAACTACACAACTGCCATACAGACAAGGATCAGCTGGTTCTCTCTACACGGGGGAGCTAGTGATCAACTGGTTCTCTACACGGGGAGCTGGTGATCAACTGGTTCTCTCTACACGGGGAGTTGATGATCAACTGGTTCTCTCTACACGGGGAGCTGGTGATCAACTGGTTCTCTCTACACGGAGAGTTGATGGTCAACTGGTTTTCTCTACACGGGGAGTTGATGATCAGCTGGTTCTCTGTACACGGGGAGTTGGTGATCAACTGGTTCTCTCTACACGGGGAGTTGATGATCAACTGGTTCTCTCTACACGGGGAGTTGATGAGCAACTGGTTCTCTCTACACAGGGAGTTGATGATCAACTGGTTCTCTCTACACGGGGAGTTGATGATCAACTGGTTCTCTCTACACGGGGAGCTGGTGATCAACTGGTTCTCTACACGGGGAGTTGATGATCAACTGGTTCTCTCTACACGGGGAGTTGATGATCAACTGGTTCTCTCTACACGGGAAGTTGATGATCAGCTGGTTCTGTCTACACGGGGAGTTGATGATCAACTGGTTCTCTCTACTCGGGGGAGCTGGTGATCAACTGGTTCTCTCTACACGGGGAGTTGATCAACTGGTTCTCTCTACACGGGGAGTTGATGATCAACTGGTTCTCTCTACACGGGGGAGCTGGTGATCAACTTGTTCTCTCCACACGGGGAGTTGTTGATCAACTGGTTCTCTACACGGGGGAACTGGTGATCAACTGGTTCTCTCTACACGGGGGAGCTGGTGATCAGCTTGTTCTCCCTACACGGGGAGTTGATGATCAACTGGTTCTCTCTACACGGGGAGTTGATGATCAACTGGTTCTCTCTACTGGGGGAGCCCGTGATCAACTGGTTCTCTCTACACGGGGAGTTGTTGATCAACTGGTTCTCTCTACACGGGGAGTTGATGATCAGCTGGTTCTCTCTACACGGGAAGTTGATGATCAATGGTTCTCTCTACACGGGGAGTTGATGATCAGCTGGTTCCCTCTACACGGGAAGTTGATGATCAACTGGTCCTCTCTATACGGAGAGTTGATGATCGAGTGGTTCTCTCTACACGGGGGAGTTGTTGATCAACTGGTTCTCTCTACACGGGGAGTTGATGATCAAGTGGTTCTCTCTACACGGGGGAGTTGTTGATCAACTGGTTCTGTCTACACGGGGAGTTGATGATCAAGGGGTTCTCTCTACACGGGGAGTTGTTGATCAACTGGTTCTCTCTACACGGGGAGTTGATGATCAAGTGGTTCTCTCTACACGGGGGAGTTGTTGATCAACTGGTTCTCTCTACACGGGGAGTTGATGATCATCTGGTTCTCTCTACACGGGAAGTTGATGATCATCTGGTTCTCTCTACACGGAAAGTTGATGATCAGCTGGTTCTCTCTACACGGGAAGTTGATGATCAACTGGTTCTCTCTACACGGAGAGTTGTTGATCAACTGGTTCTCTCTACACGGGGAGTTGTTGATCAACTGGTTCTCTCTACACGGGGAGTTGATGATCAACTGGTTCTCTCTGCACGGGAAGTTGATGATCAACTGGTTCTCTCTACACGGGGAGTTGATGATCAAGTGGTTCTCTCTACACGGAGAGTTGATGATCAAGTGGTTCTCTCTACACGGGGGAGTTGTTGATCAACTGGTTCTCTCTAGACGGGGAGTTGATGATCAGCTGGTTCTCTCTACACGGGAAGTTGATGATCAACTGGTTCTCTCTACACGGAGAGTTGATGATCAAGTGGTTCTCTCTACACGGGGGAGTTGTTGATCAACTGGTTCTCTCTACACGGGGAGTTGATGATCAGCTGGTTCTCTCTACACGGGAAGTTGATGATCGACTGGTTCTCGCTACACGGAGAGTTAATGATCAAGTGGTTCTCTCTACACGGAGAGTTGATGATCAACTGATTCTCTCTACAAGGGGAGCTAGTGATCAACTGGTTCTCTCTACAAGGGGGAGCTGGTGATCAACTGGTTCGCTGTACACGGGGGAGCTGGTGATCAACTGGTTCTCTACATGGAGGATCTGGTGATCAACTTGTTCTCTACATGGGGGAGATGGTGATCAACTGGTTCTCTGTACACGGGGAGCTGGTGATCAACTGGTTCTCTACACGGGGAGCTGGTGATCAACTGGTTCTCTACATGGGGTAGCTGGTGATCAACTGGTTCTCTGTACACGGGGGAGCTGGTGATCAACTGGTTCTCTTACGGGGAGCTGGTGATCAACTGGTTCTCTACATGGGGTAGCTGGTGATCAACTGGTTCTCTGTACACGGGGGAGCTGGTGATCAACTGGTTCTCTCTACACGGGGGAGCCCGTGATCAACTGGTTCTCTCTACACGGGGAGCTTTTGATCAACTGGTTCTCTCTACACGGGGAGTTGTTGATCAACTGGTTCTCTCTACACGGGGAGTTGATGATCAACTGGTTCTCTCTACACGTGGAGTTGATGATCAACTGGTTTTCTCTACACGGGGAGTTGATGATCATCTGGTTCTCTCTACACGGGGAGCTGGTGATTAACGTGTTCTCTCTACACGGGGAGCTGGTGATCAACTGGTTCTCTCTACACGGGGAGTTGTTGATCAACTGGTTCTCTCTACACGGGGAGTTGATGATAAACTGGCTCTCTCTACACGGGGAGCTGATGATCAACTGGTTCTCTTTACACGGAGAGTTGATGATCAACTGGTTCTCTCTACACGGGGGAGCCGTTGATCAACTGATCCTCTCTACACGGGGAGCTAGTGATCAACTGGTTCTCTCTACACTGGGAGCTGGTGATCAATTGGTTCTCTGTACACGGGGAGTTGGTGATCGACTAGTTCTCTACATGGGGATCTGGTGATCAACTGGTTCTCTGTACACGGGGGAGCTGGTGATCAACCGGTTCTCTACACGGGGAGCTGGTGATCAACTGGTTCTCTACATGGGGTAGCTGGTGATCAACTGGTTCTCTGTACACGGGGAAGCTGATCAACTGGTTCTCTACACGGGGAGCTGGTGATCAACTGGTTCTCTGTACACGGGGGAGCTGGTGATCAACTGGTTCTCTGCACACGGGGGAGCTGATGATCAACTGGTTCTCTGCACACGGGGGAGCTGATGATCAACTGGTTCTCTGCACACGGGGAGCTGGTGATCAACTGGTTCTCTGCACACGGGGGAGCTGATGATCAACTGGTTCTCTGCACACGGGGGAGCTGGTGATCCAGTGGGAGGGGATATGATTCAGACACATTCATTTTTTCGTTCATTGCAATGCAGTTTCCTAATGCTTTCATATGCAAATTAGCCGCTGCTCACAATCAAGGACAGAAAAAGATTCTGGAAATCTTTCTCATATTTTCTTACCGTCAGTCACATGATCAGTATGATACAAGTTGTATTTAACTCATTAACTTGTCACTCAAACATAGTCTTCCTTATGTACTTATCTCAAATGTAAACAAATATATGTGTGTTGATAAGAGATAACCATGTTACGTTACCAGCCTGGTGTATTCTGAGCCTTGGTAACCATGTTACGTTACCACCTGGTGTATTCTGAACCTTGGTAATCATGTTACGTTACCACCTGGTGTATTCTGAACCTTGGTAGTCATGTTACGTTACCAGCTGTGTACGAGTAGGAAGAAAAGAGAGTGAATGTAGGTTTGCGGAAGGGGTGTGTGATGTCTCCATGGTTGTTTAATTTGTTTATGGATGGGGTTGTTAGGGAGGTGAATGCAAGAGTTTTGGAGAGAGGGGCAAGTATGCAGTCTTTTGTGGATGAGAGAGCTTGGGAAGTGAGTTAGTTGTTGTTCGCTGGTAGCTGATTCGTGTGAGAAACTGCAGAAGCTGGTGACTGAGTTTGGTAAAGTGTGTGAAAGAAGAAAGCTGAGAGTAAATGTGAATAAGAGCAAGGTTATTAGGTACAGTAGAGTTGAGGGACAAGTCAATTGGGAGGTAAGTTTGAATGGAGAAAAACTGGAGGGAGTGAAGTGCTTTAGATATCTGGGAGTGGATCTGGCAGCGGATGGAACCATGGAAACGGAAGTGAATCATAGGGTGGGGGAGGGGGCGAAAATTCTGGGAGCGTTGAAGAATATGTGGAAGTCGAGAACATTATCTCGGAAAGCAAAAATGGGTATGTTTGAAGGAATAGTGGTTCCAACAATGTTATATGGTTGCGAGGCGTGGGCTATGGATAGAGTTGTGCGCAGGAGGATGGATGTGCTGGAAATGAGATGTTTGAGGACAATGTGTGGTGTGAGGTGGTTTGATCGAGTAAGTAACGTAAGGGTAAGAGAGATGTGTGGTAGCATAGGTCACCTCGACCACCTCGCCTCACTCAAGTTATAAACACAGGTTAACCTACGTATGTTCAAGGGAAACATATTTACATTTCCTGTTCACATATAAAGTTATCTAATCTACATAAACCAACATTTTGATTAATACTACTATACTATGCTTGATGAAATATATTTAACAATAACCTTAACACCGCTCCAGTCAGTCTGATGATCAAAGTCTTGGAGGTGGACAAATGACGCATTGTTAACCCTGATATTAAGAACCTGACCAGTTTGACCAATGAAAATGTGATTACACACTTTACAGGGGATATTGTACACACATCCTGCTGAGAAGCTACACAATGTAAATGTGATCACTCACTTTACAGGGGATATTGCACGCACATCCTTCTGAGAAGCTACACAATGTAAATGTGATCACACACTTTACAGGGGATATTGTACACACATCCTTCTGAGAAGCTACACAATGTAAATGTGATCACACACTTTACAGGGGATATTGTACACACATCCTGCTGAGAAGTTACACAACTTCTGATGAGACTTTCCATAACGATATTATTATCATTATTGAAAATTTTTAACAAAACAGCAGCATAAAGAAGTTCTCACAATAGGTTAATACTAACAAGAGTTTGCGAGAAAATGAGTCTTTATTTAGTCTTTTTACGATGTTCAGCCTAAAGAACCATTTGTGTGTGTGTGTGTGTGTGTGTGTGTGTGTGTGTGTGTGTGTGTGTGTGTGTGTGTGTCTGTATGTCTGTGTGTGTGTGTGATCTCTCGCTCTCTCACATTGTACGTCATCATAACCAGCAGACCCCGGGCATGAGGCTCAGTAGGGAGGGTCTATTGCCTCAATACAACCACAACTGCCTCACTACAACCACAACTGCCTCACCACAACCACAACTGCCTCACTACAACCACAACTGCATCACTACAACCTACAACTGCCTCACTACAACCACAACAGCCTTACTACAACCACAACTGTCTCACTACAACCACAACTGCCTCACTACAACCACAACTGCCTCACTACAACCACAACAGCCTCACTACAACCACAACAGCCTCACTACAACCACAACTGCATCACTACAACCACAACTGCCTCACTACAACCACAACAGCCTCAATACAACGACAACTGCCTCACTACAACCACAACTGCCTCACTACAACCACAACTGCCTCACTACAACCACAACAGCCTCAATACAACCACAACTGCATCACTGAAACAACAACTGTCTCACTACAACCACAACTGTCTCACTACAACCACAACTGCCTCACTACAACCACAACTGCCTCACTACAAACACAACTGCCTCACTACAACCACAACTGTCTCACTACAACCACAACTGCCTCACTACAACCACAACAGCCTCACTACAACCACAACTGCCTCACTACAACCACAACTGCCTCACTACAACCACAACAGCCTCAATACAACCACAACTGCCTCACTACAACCACAACTGCCTCACTACAACCACAACTGCCTCACTACAACCACAACAGCCTCAATACAACAACAACTGCCTCACTACAACCACAACTGTCTCACTACAACAACAGCTGTCTCACTACAACCACAAGTGCCTCACTACAACCACAACTGCCTCAATACAACCACAACTGCCTCACTACAACCACAACTGCCTCACTACAACCACAACTGCCTCACTACAACCACAACTGCCTCACTACAACCACAACTGCCTCACTACAACCACAACTGTCTCACTACAACCACAACTGCCTCACTACAACCACAACTGCCTCACTACAACCACAACTGCCTCACTACAACCACAACTGCCTCACTACAACCACAACTGCCTCACTACAACCACAACTGCCTCACTACAACCACAACTGCCTCACTACAACCACAACTGCCTCACTACAACCACAACTGCCTCACTACAACCACAACTGCCTCACTACAACCACAACTGCCTCACTACAACCACAACTGCCTCACTACAACCACAACTGCCTCACTACAACCACAACTGCCTCACTACAACCACAACTGTCTCACTACAACCACAACTGCCTCACTACAACCACAACTGCCTCACTACAACCACAACTGCCTCACTACAACCACAACAGCCTCACTACAACCACAACTGCCTCACTACAACCACAACTGCCTCACTACAACCACAACTGCCTCACTACAACCACAACAGCCTCACTACAACCACAACTGCCTCACTACAACCACAACTGCCTCACTACAACCACAACTGCATCACTGAAACCACAACTAACTACAACCACAACTGCCTCACTACAACCACAACTGCCTCACTACAACCACAACTGCCTCACTACAACCACAACTGCCTCACTACAACCACAACAGCCTCACTACAACCACAACTGCCTCACTACAACCACAACTGCCTCACTACAACCACAACTGCCTCACTACAACCACAACTGCCTCACTACAACCACAACTGCCTCACTACAACCACAACAGCCTCACTACAACCACAACAGCCTCACTACAACCACAACTGCCTCACTACAACCACAACTGCCTCACTACAACCACAACTGCCTCACTACAACCACAACTGCCTCACTACAACCACAACTGCCTCACTACAACCACAACAGCCTCACTATAACCACAACTGCCTCACTACAACCACAACTGCCTCACTACAACCACAACTGCCTCACTACAACCACAACTGCCTCACTACAACCACAACTGCCTCATTACAACCACAACTGCCTCACTACAACCACAACAACCTCACTACAACCACAACTGCCTCACTATAACCACAACAGCCTCCACAACCTCCCCTCCCCCTCAGCTATGTTGTTTACCCACACAACACGTAAATCTGATGGCACATATTCATGTACCTCCGACCACCGCTGATCACACTACGTCTTAACTACATGTTAATGTTTTCCATTACTGGATTACCGTGTGTGTGTGTGTGTGTGTGTGTGTGTGTGTGTGTGTGTGTGTGTGTGTGTGTTAGGACCAAACGTGTGGTGTAACATTATCATGCTCCTCTGGTAAATCCACCACAAAACTTACCCTAACTATGGCCAGCAGCAGCTACAGCTGCCACATGTACTACAGTACATATGTACAGCCCCCACATGTACTACAGTACATATGTACAGCCCCCACATGTACTACAGTACATATGTACAGCTGCCACATGTACTACAGTACATATGTACAGCTGCCACATGTACTACAGTACATATGTACAGCTGCCACATGTACTACAGTACATATGTACAGCTCCCACATGTACTACAGTACATATGTACAGCTGCCACATGCACTACAGTATATATATATATATATATATATATATATATATATATATATATATATTATATATATATATATATATATATATATATACAGCTCACATGTACAACAGTATATATGTACAGCTGCCACATGTACTACAGTACATATGTACAGCTGCCACATGTACTACAGTACATATGTACAGCTTCCACATGTACTACAGTACATATGTACAGCTGCCACATGTACTACAGTACATATGTACAGCTCCCCACATGTACTACAGTACATATGTACAGCTCCCACATGTACTACAGTACATATGTACAGCTGCCCACATGTACTACAGTAATATGTACAGGCTGCCCACATGTACTACAGTACATATGTACAGCTGCCACATGTACTACAGTACATATGTACAGCTCCCACATGTACTACAGTATATATGTACAGCTCCCACATGTACTACAGTACATATGTACAGCTCCCACATGTACTACAGTATATATGTACAGCTGCCACATGTACTACAGTACATATGTACAGTTTCCACATGTACTACAGTACCTATGTACAGCTGCCACATGTACTACAGTACGTATGTACAGCTGCCACATGTACTACAGTATATATGTACAGCTGCCACATGCACTACAGTACATATGTACAGCTGCCACATGCACTGCACTACAGTATATATATATATACAGCTCTCACATGTACAACAGTATATATGTACAGCTGCCACATGTACTACAGTACGTATGTACAGCTGCCACATGTACTACAGTACATATGTACAGCTGCCACATGTGCTACAGTACATATGTACAGCTGCAACATGTACTACAGTACGTATGTACAGCTGCCACATGTACTACAGTACATATGTACAGCTGCCACATGCACTGCAGTATATATATACAGCTCTCACATGTACAACAGTATATATGTACAGCTGCCACATGTACTACAGTATATATGAACAGCTCCCACATGTACTACAGTACATATATACAGCTGCCACATGTACTACAGTACATATGTACAGCTCCCACATGTACTACAGTACATATGTACAGCTCCCACATGTACTACAGTACATATGTACAGCTGCCACATGTACTACAGTATATATGTACAGCTGCCACATGTATTACAGTATATATGTACAGCTGCCACATGTACTACAGTATATATGTACAGCTGCCACATGTACTACAGTATATATGTACAGCTGCCACATGTATTACAGTATATATGTACAGCTCCCACATGTACTACAGTACATATGTACAGCTGCCACATGTACTACAGTATATATGTACAGCTGCCACATGTATTACAGTATATATGTACAGCTGCCACATGTACTACAGTACATATGTACAGCTGCCACATGTACTACAGTATATATGTACAGCGACGACCCTCAGCACACACTCACATATGTGGGTTTTCCCTTGATCAAGACAACATTATGTACTAGTTCACTTTAGAATGTCATATTTTCATTGTTTCATTACAATACACGTCTTTGTTTACACGTCTTTGTTTACTGATATGTAGGGCTTAAGCTGGTGCCAGCAATATGCAGGACTTAGGGAAATGTTGTCAATATGTAGAACCTAAGATGTTGGCAGCAATATCCAGGGTCTGAAATGTTGGCAGGGATGTGTGAGGTCCCCAAGCTGGCTCCACCACCTGTCCACCACACATGATGACACAAGCTCTCCTGGAAAGAAAATGGAACAGATGACAAACGAGAGGGGAGACCCCTGGGCCAGCTGGTGTTCCCTGCAGGTGGTGGAGACTCCTGGGACATCTGGTGTTCCCTGCAGGTGGTGGAGACTCCTGGGACAGCTGGTGTTCCCTGCAGGTGGTGGAGACTCTTGGGACAGCTGGTGTTCCCTGTAGGAGGTGGAGACTCCTGGGACAGCTGGTGTTCCCTGCAGGTGGTGGAGAATCTTGGGACGGCTAGTGTTCCCTGCAGGTGGTGGAGACTCATGGGACAGCTGGTGTTCCCTGCAGGTGGTGGAGACTCCTGGGACAGCTGGTGTTCCCTGCAGGTGGTGGAGACTCTTGGGACAGCTAGTGTTCCCTGCAGGTGGTGGAGACTCCTGGGACAGCTGGTGTTCCATGCAGGTGGTGGAGACTCCTAGGACAGCTGGTGTTCCTATCAGGTGGTGGAGACTCCTGGTACAGCTGGTGTTCCCTGCAGGTGGTGGAGACTCCTGGTACAGCTGGTGTTCCCTGCAGGTGGTGGAGACTCCCTGGGACAGCTGGTGTTCCCTGCAGGTGGTGGAGACTCCTGGTACAGCTGGTGTTCCCTGTAGGTGGTGGAGACTCTGGGACAGCTGGTGTTCCCTGCAGGTGGTGGAGACTCCTTGGGACAGCTGGTGTTCCCTGTAGGAGGTGGAGACTCCTGGGACAGCTGGTGTTCCCTGCAGGTGGTGGAGACTCTTGGGACAGCTGGTGTTCCCTGTAGGAGGTGGAGACTCCTGGGACAGCTGGTTTTCCCTGCAGGTGGTGGAGACTCATGGGACAGCTGGTGTTCCCTGCAGGTGGTGGAGACTCATGGGACAGCTGGTGTTCCCTGCAGGTGGTGGAGACTCTTGGGACAGCTGGTGTTCCTGCAGGTGGTGGAGACTCCTGGGACAGCTGGTGTTCCATGCAGGTGGTGGAGACTCCTAGGACAGCTGGTGTTCCTATCAGGTGGTGGAGACTCCTGGTACAGCTGGTGTTCCATGCAGGTGGTGGAGACTCCTGGTACAGCTGGTGTTCCCTGCAGGTGGTGGAGACTCTTGGGACAGCTGGTGTTCCTGCAGGTGGTGGAGACTCCTGGTACAGCTGGTGTTCCCTGCAGGTGGTGGAGACTCCTGGGACAGCTGGTGTTCCCTGCAGGTGGTGGAGACTCTTGGGACAGCTGGTGTTCCCTGTAGGAGGTGGAGACTCCTGGGACAGCTGGTGTTCCCTGCAGGTGGTGGAGACTCCTGGGACAGCTGGTGTTCCCTGCAGGTGGTGGAGACTCTTGGGACAGCTGGTGTTCCCTGTAGGAGGTGGAGACTCCTGGGACAGCTGGTGTTCCCTGCAGGTGGTGGAGACTCCTGAGACAGCTGGTGTTCCCTGCAGGTGGTGGAGACTCCTGGTACAGCTGGTGTTCCCTGCAGGTGGTGGAGACTCCTGGGACAGCTGGTGTTCCCTGTAGGAGGTGGAGACTCCTGGGACAGCTGGTGTTCCCTGCAGGTGGTGGAGATTCCTGAGACAGCTGGTGTTCCCTGCAGGTGGTGGAGACTCTTGGGACAGCTGGTGTTCCCTGTAGGAGGTGGAGACTCCTGGGACAGCTGGTGTTCCCTGCAGGTGGTGGAGACTCCTGAGACAGCTGGTGTTCCATGCAGGTGGTGGAGACTCCTAGGACAGCTGGTGTTCCTATCAGGTGGTGGAGACTCCTGGTACAGCTGGTGTTCCCTGCAGGTGGTGGAGACTCCTGGTACAGCTGGTGTTCCCTGCAGGTGGTGGAGACTCTTGGACAGCTGGTGTTCCCTGTAGGAGGTGGAGACTCCTGGGACAGCTGGTGTTCCCTGCAGGTGGTGGAGACTCCTGGGACAGCTGGTGTTCCCTGCAGGTGGTGGAGACTCTTGGGACAGCTGGTGTTCCCTGTAGGAGGTGGAGACTCCTGGGACAGCTGGTGTTCCCTGCAGGTGGTGGAGACTCCTGAGACAGCTGGGGTTCCTATCAGGTGGTGGAGACTCCTGAGACAGCTGGTGTTCCCTGTAGGAGGTGGAGACTTCTGGGACAGCTGGTGTTCCCTGCAGTGGTGGAGACCCCTGGGACAGATGGTGTCCCTGCATGTGGTGGAGACTCCTGAGACAGCTGGGGTTCCTATCAGGTGGTGGAGACTCCTGGGACAGCTGGTGTTCCTGCAGGTGGTGGAGACTCCTAGGAAGCTGGTGTTCCCTGCAGGTGGTGGAGACCCCTGGGACAGCTGGTGTTCCCTGCATGTGGTGGAGACTCCTGAGACAGCTGGGGTTCCTATCAGGTGGTGGAGACTCCTGGGACAGCTGGTGTTCCTGCAGGTGGTGGAGACTCCTAGGAAGCTGGTGTTCCTGCAGGTGGTGGAGACTCCTGAGACAGCTGGTGTTCCTATCAGGTGGTGGAGACTCCTGGGACAGCTGGAGTTCCCTGCAGGTGGTGGAGACTCCTGGGGCAGCTGGTGTTCCCTGCAGGTGGTGGAGACTCCTGGGACAGCTGGTGTTCCCTGCAGGTGGTGGAGACAGAGAGGACCACAAAGAGAGATGGTCAGTTAACTAATAGAATCCATCATTTGAGACACAACGGTTCCAAGGACCATCACTTAACATATGGTCCTCAAGATGGTCTTCCAAGGACCAGCACTTAACATATGGTCCTCAAGATGGTCTTCCAAGGACCATCACTTAACATATGGTCCTCAAGATGGTCTTCCAAGGACCAGCACTTAACATATGGTCCTCAAGATGGCCTTCCAAGGACCATCACTTAACATATGGTCCTCAAGATGGTCTTCCAAGGACCATCACTTAACATATGGTCCTCAAGATGGCCTTCCAAGGACCATCACTTAACATATGGTCCTCAAGATGGCCTTCCAAGGACCATCACTTAACATATGGTCCTCAAGATGGTATTCCAAGGACCAGCACTTAACATATGGTCCTCAAGATGGTCTTCCAAGGACCATCACTTAACATATGGTCCTCAAGATGGTCTTCCAAGGACCATCACTTAACATATGGTCCTCAAGATGGTCTTCCAAGGACCAGCACTTAACATATGGTCCTCAAGATGGCCTTCCAAGGACCAGCACTTAACATATGGTCCTTAAGATGGTCTTCCAAGGACCAGCACTTAACATATGGTCCTCAAGATGGACTTCCAAGGACCATCACTGCCACTTCTCATTCCCTCCACCTCTGACACATATATCCTCTTGGTCAATCTTTCCTCACTCATTCTCTCCATGTGACCAAACCATTTCAAAACACCCTCTTCTGCTCTCTCAACCACGCTCTTTTTATTTCCACACATCTCTCTTACCCTTACATTACTTACTCGATCAAACCACCTCACACCACATATTGTCCTCAAACATCTCATTTCCAGCACATCCACCCTCCTGCGCACAACTCTATCCATAGCCCACGCCTCGCAACCATATAACATTGTTGGAACCACTATCCCTTCACATATGTCCAGATAACGTTTTCTCTTTCTACACAAACTCCAGCGCCCACAGAACCTTCACCCCCTCCTCCATCTTATGATTCACTTCCACTTCCTGCTTCCATCCGCTGCCAAGTCCACTCTCAGATATGTAAAACTCTCCATTCCCCTTATCTTTCTGCATTTAAACTTACACCCCCAAATATCCTGTACCTCAAACCCGCTAAACCTAATAACCTTGCTCTTATTCACATTTACTCTCAGCTTTCTCCTTTCACACACTATTCCAAACTCAGTCACCAGCTTCTGCAGTTTCTCACCCGAATCAGCCACCAGAGCTGTATCATCAGAGAACAACAACTGACTCACTTCCCAAGCCCTCTCATCCACAACAGACTGCACACTTGCCCCTCTCTCCAAAACTCTTGCATTTACCCCCCTAACAACCCCATCCATAAACAAATTAAACAACCATGGAGACATCACACACCCCTGCCGCAAACCTACATTCACTGAGAACCAATCACTTTCCTCTCTTCCTGCTCGTACACATGCCTTACATCCTCGATAAAAACTTTTCACTGCTTCTAACAACTTTCCTCCCACACCATATATTCTTAATACCTTCCACAGAGCATCCCTATCAACTCTATCATATGCCTTCTTCAGATCTATAAATGCTACATACAAATCCATTTGCTTTTCTAAGTATTTCTCACATACATTCTTCAAAGCAAACACCTGATCCACACATCCTCTACCACTTCTGAAACCACACTGCTCTTCCCCAATCTGATGCTCTGTACATGCCTTCACCCTCTCAATCAATACCCTCCCATATAATTTACCAGGAATACTCAACAAACTTATACCTCTGTAATTTGAGCACTCACTCATATCCCCTTTGCCTTTGTACAATGGCACTATGCAAGCATTCCGCCAATCCTCAGGCACCTCACCATGAGTCATACATACATTAAATAACCTTACCAACCAGTCAACAATACAGTCACCCTCTTTTTCAATATATTCCACTGCAATACCATCCAAACTCGCTGCCTTGCCGGCTTTCATCTTCCGCAAAGCTTTCTCTCGTCACCAAACCATTCTTCATGATTCACTTCCCATATCACCCTTCCTAAACACTTTACATCTGCCACTCTATCAACAAACACATTCAATAATCCTTCAAAATACTCACTCCATCTTTTCATTTTGTCTCTAACTTTTATCACTTACCCTTTTCCCCCATTTACCGATGTTCCCATTTCTTCTATTACCTTACGAATATTATTTATCTCCTTCCAAAACATCTTTTTATTCTCCCTGAAATTTAATGATACTCTCTCACCCCAACTCTCATTTGCCCTCTTTTTCACCTCTTGCACCTTTCTCTTGACCTCCTGCCTCTTTCTTTTATACATCTCCCACTCATTTGCTTTATCTCCCTGCAAAAATCGTCCAAATGCCTCTCTCCTCTCTTTCACTAATAATCTTACTTCTTCATCCCATCACTAACTACCCTTTCTAATCAACCCACTTCCCACGCTTCTCATGCCACAAGCATCTTTTGCGCAAGCCATCACTGCTTCCCTAAACACATCCCATTCCTCCCCCACTCCCCTTACCTCCTTTGTTCTCACCTTTTTCCATTCTGTACTCAGTCTCTCCTGGTACTTCCTCACACAAGTTTTCTTACTCTCACCACTCTCTCACTGACATTGTTTCCTCATATTCAAAAAGTCTTTACTGTATTCATCCTCTCCTTCATGAGACATTGATCAGACATCCCACCAGCTGCCCCTCTCTACATATTTTCATTCAGAGGTTTCTCTTTTACTCGCCTATCAATCTATATGTAATTCAATAACGCTCTCTGGCCATCTCTCCTACTCACATACGCATACTTATGTATATCTCTTTTTAAACCAGGTATTCCCAATCACCAGTCCTTTTTCAGCACATAAATCTACAAGCTCTTCACCATTTCCATTTACAACACTGAACACCCCATGTATACCAATTATTCCCTCAACTGCCACATTACTCACCTTTACATTCAAATCACCCATCACTATAACCCGGTCTTGTACATCAATACCACTAACACACTCACTCAGCTGCTCCCAAAACATTTGCCTCTCATGATCTTTCTTCTCATGCCCAGGTGCATATGCACCAATAATCACCCATCTCTCTCCATCAACTTTCAGTTTTACCCATATTAATCTAGAGTTTACTTTTTTACACTCTATCACATACTCCCACCACTCCTGTTTCAGGAGTAGTGCTACTCCTTCCCTTGCTCTTGTCCTCTCACTAACCCCTGACTTTACTC
>NC_092228.1:26411598-26423274 GCF_036320965.1 Panulirus ornatus
TGAAGGCCTGATCCTACCGGAAGAAACCCAACCCCATGAACCCAAGGGGTCAAACCCTTTGAAGGGGTATGAGAAGGAAAAAAACGGCCCCCAAAGCCCATTGATATATCCCCCTTGGGCCCACACCAAACCGTCTTCTGATAAAAATTATCTCCTTTGGCCCTGTAAAGGGAAACATACATGACTACCCCTAAAAAAAAAGGAAACCCCACCGATACTTTCCCTTCCATTTCTGTTTAACTCATCTCGGGCAAACCCAAAACCAAAGATGGCATAAAACAAGCGGAAAAATCGTACACAGGAAACCCGGGCCATATAGTCAATTTCTGCAAAGGGAGTTTCAAAGGAAGTGTTGTATTTTCAAATTTTCCTCAAGCCCAAAACGCATAAATTCTGTTTGTCACATCTACAGGGGAAAAGTCTAAAAACCCTTACCATTACCCCACCCTTTCCCAGTCTTATCATATCACCTGACACCCCAAAGAAACTTTAAAAAGAAACCACAAAAACCGCATTTAGAACACCTATTTTTCACCGAAAAAAAGCATTCATCCATCCCAAACAAAAGTTTTTCCCAACGTTTTGTAATCTCTGACAACGATCAGTCTAATTCCAGCCATTCATTCTCCCCTTTTCCGAAAAAGACAAAAGAAAAATTACGGGGGCATTATAAATGTTTACATATGGTACTCCACTTCCAGAAAAAACCCGGCAATAAAAAGGGCCGAAAAAGGAAATTTCTAAACCCATCAAAAAAAAATTCTTGGTACTAAAATCTGGTTAGAAAAATTTTTTTAATATTTTCGAAAAACATTTAAATCGGGTTCCACCTTCTTCCCCGTTCCAACTTGAGGGTCATTCTCCTTCTTAAAAGCTACAACAACAAAACTGCACACCACAGGAAAGAAAGCACTAAAAAAAATCACCGATTGCCTAGTCCCCAAAAACCATTTAAAACCCTGTGCAGAAACAAAATTTGTCCCACTAGATTTTAAACCCCTTATGTTAATACTCAGTAATATCCCCGGGAAATTAGCCCCTTTCCTTTTCCCAAACCCAAACTTCATAAAAATTCCGATCAACTCACACAATAAAATAAAACCCTTTAAACGGCTGCCACACCCCTTCCCAAGACCATTATATTCCAGCCCCTTTTAAAGGATCCGGCAAAGAAAAGAAAAAAAAAAAATTTACACAACTAAAATAATCTGACAATCACAAACCCCCCAAACCTTTCCAAAACCAATCTTAAACAAAGTCAACTTAAAACAACTGTAATAATATATAATAAATATATAGTATTTTATAAAATATATATTTTTAAAAAATTTTATATATAATATATATATAAAAAATATAAATATATATATAATAATATATATATAAAATATATATAAAATTATTATATATATATAAAATATATATATTAAAATATATATATATTTTTTTATATAAATAGCTGTCCCATGGATAGATTTGCGCAGGAAGGATTTTTCTGGAAATGAAAAGTTTGGGGGAAACAATGTGTGGGTGAGGGGGTTTGATCGAGTAAAAAACGAAAGGGGTAAGAGAGATTTTGGGAAATAAAAAGAGGGGGTTTTTGGAGAGCAAAGAGGTTTTTTGAAATTTTTTCCCGGAGCAAAATGGAGAGAAGGAGTGAGGAAAGATTGCCAAAAAGAAATATATGGTGGGAGGGGGGAGGGAACGAGGAAAGAGGGAAAAAAATTTTGGGGTGGAAAGATCGATGAAAAAGTTTTTTGTGGGGATGGGGGCCTAAACATGCAGAGGGAAAGGGGGGCAAGAATAGATGAATTGGAGCGATGTGGAAACCCCGGGTTTTGACGTCTGTCAGTGGTTTAAATCAAGGCATGTAAACGCGGGGGAAAAACCATGGAAAGCGTGTATATGAAAATTTTGCGTGGGGGAAACTATGTATATAAAAATGTGAAAGGGGGGGGGGGGTTTGGGGCCTTTTCCCTTTCTTCTTTTTCCTTGGCAAAAACCTCGCAAACGGGGGAGACACAAAAAAAAAAAAAAAAAAAATATATTTAATATATATATATAAAATATATATAATATAAAAAAAATTTTAATATATAATATAAAATAAATAAAATATAAAAATATATAAATTTAAAAGGAAAATATTAAAAAGAAAAAACCCCGGATTGATTTTGGGTAAAACTGAAAGTGGATGGAAGAGAAAAAGATTTTGGTGCATTGCCCGGGCCCTTGAGAAGAAAAGATCATAGAGACAAGTTTTTTAGGACCCAGCTGAGTGAGAGTGTTAGAAATTTTGATGCACGAGCCCCGGGTTATAGTAAAGGGGTAATTTGAAGGGGAAAGGGTTGAGTAAGTGGCATTTTGAGGTAAAATTTGGTGTACTTTGGTTTTTCAGTTTTGGGAAAGGGAAACGGGAAGAGCTTGTAGTTTTTGTGTGCTGAAAAAGGAGGGGAAATTTGGAATATCGGGTTTAAAAAAGGGAGAGATATACAAAGTAAAACGTACTAAGTGGGAAGAAAATTGGCCAAAAGAGGTTTTTGGGATTACCTTTTAAATGATAGGCGCGCGAAAGAGAGATTTTTGGGATGTTAACGTGCTGAAGGAACTGGGGGATGTATGATCTTAATCTTGGGGACCCCGAAGGTGAAGATTTGTAAGGGGTTTTTAGAAAAAAAAGAAAGGGTTTGGGGTAAGAATGGGAGAGAAATGAGCTGGGGGGAGACTTGTGTGAGGAAGTACCAGGAAGACGAGTCAGAAAAAGGAAAAAGGGAAAAACAAAGGAGGAAAGGGGGTGGGGGAAAGGAAAAGGGAAAAAATTTAGGGAACAGTGATGGGTTCCGCAAAAGAGCTTTTGGCTTTAGAAGATGAAGGGGGGACAAATTAAAAGGAAACTGAGGGGGGGATAAAAGGGGGTAAGAAAATTTGTGAAAAAAGAAGAAAAGGGGCATTTGGAAAATTTTTTGGCAGGGAAATACTCATTTTAGTTGGAAATGTAAAAAAGAAAGAGGCGGGGGCCCAAGAAAAAGGGGGGGGAAAAGAGTGAAAAAAAAACACAAGGGGGAGTTGGGGTCAGAGAGTATATTAAAAATTTTAAGAGAAATAAAAAAAATTTTTGGGAAAGGGAAATCAAAAAAAAATTTCAAAAGAAAAGGGAACAAATGGAATATAAAATAAAGGGGCCCTAATGGGGGTAAATAACAAGTAGGGGTTTAAGTGGGAAAAGGGGAAAAAAGAGTATTTTGAAGGTTTGATGAATTTTTTTTGATGATAAGTGGGCAGATTTGGGGGCTTGGTCGGGTGGTTTTGGGCTAAGTGAGGGTTAAAGGAGAATGTTTTTGGTAAACACAGGGGAGGCAGTAAAGTTTTGCGGAAGATGAAAGCCGGAAAGGCGGGGGTTTTGGAGGGTTTTTTGCAGGGGAAAATTTATCAAAAAAGGGGTTTACTGTTTTATTTTTACTTTTCGGAAAGGGTTATTAAATAAAGTTTTAACTAAAGGGTGGGGGGCCCTTTAAATTTGGGGGAATGCTTGCAAGTGCTATGCCAAAGGCAAAGGGGATAAAATGAGTGCTCGGGACTCCAGATGTTACGTTTTTTGTTTTTTCCCCGGAAAATCATAGGGGGGGTTTTGATTTGAAAAGATGAAGACATGTACAAAGCATCAGTTTGGGGTAAAAAACAGGGGTTTTTAGAAGTTTAGGGGATGTGTGGATCGGGTTTTTTTTTAAAGAAAATGTGAAAAAATATTTAGAAAACAAAGGGTTTTTGCATGTATTTTTTTGGGAAATCTGGTGAAGGCATATGGGGGAAAATTGAAAAGATGCTTTTGGGAAGAATTAAGAAAAATATGATGTGGGGGGCAAGTTGCTAGAATCCTTAAAAAGATTAATGAGGATTTTTAAGGCTCTTTGTAAGAAAAGGAAGAAAAAGTGATTTTTTTCTCAGGAAGGGTTTGGTTTGCGCCCGGGGTGCGTGATTCCTCCATGGTTTTTTAAATTTGTGTTTTGAAGGGGGGTTTTGGGGGAAGGTAAAATGCGGGGGGTTTTTGGGAAAGGGGCAATTAGCGTTTTTTTGGGGATGAAGAGTTTGAAAAAGTGAGTCATTTTGTTGTTGGGTTTGAGGATACAGGGCGGGTGGCTGATTCATGTGAGAAACTTCAGACTACTTGTTTATTACCTTCCCCCACAAAACCCTTTTCCCCGAGGGTTCCCATTTTTTCTTTTCTCTTAGGAACTTTATTTCCCTTTCCTTTCCAAACCATCTTTTCATTTCCCATGAAATTAGGAAACTCTCTCCCCCAAAAAACTCTCACTTGCCCCCCTTTTCACCCTTGTCTATTATCTTGACCCCCCTCTTTTTTTTTAAACATCTCTCAGCATTTTCACTTTTTCCCCCAAAAAAAAAACGTCCAATGCCTCCTCTTAAAAATTAAAGAAAAAATTCTTATTTCTCACCCCAGCCCCCTCTTTAAAACCCCTTTCTGATCTGCCCATTTCTTACGCTTTTTTCATACCAAAAAACACCTTTTGATAGGGGAGGTAATGAAAGGGAAAACAGCCCAAAGAAGGCCCCAGCCCACCCCCATATACATATAAAAATATATATATATATATATATAAATATATAAATAATATATAATATTTTATATAAATTTTATAAATATATATATATATATATATATATAAATATATTTTATTTTTTAATATTACTTTTTTCATTTTGTTTTGGGTCGCTGCTCCCGCGTTAGCGAGGAGCGAAAGGGAAACAGACAAAAGAAGGGCCCCAAACCCACCTACAAAAAAAGTGATACATACCCGTCCACCCCAAAAGCACATATAAAACCCATACTTTCTAAAATTTAATAATATAAAACCAACACAAAAACCCCAATGCAAATATCCCCAATTTACATAATTCAACGTCCCCCTTTATTCATTCCCATCGCCACCCCCCCCACACATGGCATAAAAAACACCCTTCATGGTGCGAGGTAGCGCTAGGAAAAGACAAAAAAGGGCCCCCCCATTCTTTCCAAAACTAAAGTCCCCTAGATGTCATATAATAATCACCAAAAACCACAGCTCCCTTCCACATCCACCCCCAACAAAAACCTTCCATTTTTTAAACCTCAACGCTTCACGGGCCCGGGTTCAATCCATTGACACCCCGTCCCCCCGGGAAATACCACATCGTTCCAATTAAACTCAATTCATTACACCCCTTTTCCCTCCCGGGAAAGGGTTCACCCCCCGATCACTAAAATCATTTTCATCCATCTTTCCACCCCCCCAAATTTTTAAACTCCGACTTCTCATTTTCCCCCCCCACCTCTGACATATATATGCTCTTGGTCAATCTCTCCTTTACCCATTCTCTCCATATGACCAAACCATTTCAAAACACCCCTTCCTGTTTTCCTCAAAAACCCCAAAACCCCTTTTTTTTAAACCCCAAAAACTTTTCTTTCCCCTCACATTACTTACTCATCAAACCACCTCACAAACCCCATATTGTCCCCAAACATCTAAATTTTCCCGCAAAATCCACCCCCCCCGCGCACAAATCTATCCATAGCCCACGCCCCCGCAACCAAACAAAAATTTTTGGAGCCACTATTCCTTCAAACAAAACCCATTTTTTGCTTTCCGAGATAATGTTCGACTTCCACCCCATTTTCCAAGGCTCCCAAAATAATTTGCCCCCCCCCCCCACCCCATGATTCCCCCTCCGCTTCCAAAGGATTTCCCTCCCTGCCAAAATCCACTACCAAAAACCAAAAAACCCTTTACTTTCCCCCAGATTTCCGTAATTTAAACTTAAACCCCCCAATTTACTTGAATTATGTACAGGTAATATGTTAAAAACTGTTGGTGTATAGTTAAAGCTCCCGTGTGTGTAAATGATAGGGGATCCCTATTGCGTTAGTTTTTAACCGGGGGTATGTAAAATATATGTTTATTTGGGGGGGCGGGCCATTCTTTTTGTCTGTTTCCTTGCGCCCACCTCGCTAAAAAAAGGGAGACAGCAACAAAGTATTAAAAAATGAAAGTATATACATATATATATTATATTTTTATCATTTTAAAATATATATTTTATATATATATATAAAAATAAATAATATATATATATATAAAATAAAATATAAAATTAATTTTAGTATATATAAAATATAAATATATATATAATAAAATATATATATGTATAATTTAATATTTTATAATAATATGATATAAAAATATATATATATATAATATAATTATATAAAAATATACATAATAAAATTTATATATATATATATAAAAATAAAAAATAATATATAATATATATATTTTACTATATAAATAAATAATATATTTTTTATATATATATAATATAAAAATATATATATATATATATATATATATATTCCTTGGGGGGTAGGGGGAAAAAAATACTTTCCCCCGTATTCCCCCCGTGCGTAGAAGGCACTAAAAAAGGGGAAAAAAGGGGGGCCCGGAAATTCCCAACCCCTTTCCCCAAGTTTTTTTGTTTTTTTCCCCAAAGAAGGGAAAAGAGAAGGGGGCCAAAGGTTTAGGGTTTCCTCAAAGGTCCAAATCCCCCTGTTCTTAACGCTACCTTTCAACCGGGAAATGGCGATAGTAAAAAAAAAAAGATATATTATAAAATATACAATTTTATATAAATATATATATATATAAATATAAATATTAAATAAATATATAAAATATTTATATATATTTAAATATAAAATTTTATAAAAATATATATACCATATATAATAAAAATATATAAAAATTTTATATATATAAAATATATTTTATAATATTTTATATATATATATATATATAAAATAATATATATATAAATAAATTTTAATATATTATATATAATTAATATATATAAAATAAAAATAAAATAAAAATATATATTAAATATATATTTAAAAATAATAATATATATATATATAAAAATATAAAATTATTATATATAAAATAATTTTTTTTTTATACTATTTATTTTAAATATAAAAAAAATATTTAAATTATTTTTTTTTTAAAAAAAAAAAAAATTTATTTTTTTTTTAAAATAAAATATATTTTTTTTATAAAATATATATAAATATATAAAATATAATATATATATATATATATATAAAATTTTATAATAAATAGATATTAACATAAAATAAATATAATATATAATATAAATATATAATATATATAAAAAAATAATATATTATATATAATAATATATATATATATAATTTTTATATAATATATATATATATAAAATTTTATAATATATATTTAAATATAAATAAAATAATTTTATATAAATATATATATATATATATATATAATTAAATATTTTTTTAATAAATACAAAAATCTATTAAATATATATCCAATTAAATATAATATATATATATAAAAAATTTATATATATAAATATATATATATATACACAGCAAGACGGGTGTTTTGAACCCATGGTTGGTCATATGGAAGAATGAAGGTGAGGAGAGATTGACCAAGAGCAATAATATGTCAGAGGTGGAAGAAATGAGAAGTCGGAGATACAAATGGGGGTGGAAAGATGGAGTGAAAATGATTTTGATGATCGGGGGCTGAACATGAGCAAGAGAGTGACAAGGGCTGTAATGAAGTGAGTGAATGGGAACGATGTGTATACCGGGGCCGACGGTGCTGTCAATGGATTGAACCAGGGCACGTGAAAGCGTCTGAGTACACCATTAAAGGGTCTGTCGGCCTGGATGTGGAAAGGGAGCCTGTGGTTTCGGTGCATTATTAATGACATCTAGAGCACTGAGTGGAACGAATGGCTTTGTTGTCCTTTTCCCTAGCGCTACCTTCGCACACATGAAGGGTGTTGTTTATGCGCCAGTGTGGCGGGTGGCTCGATGGAAGGATAAAGGCAGACAGTATGAACTTATGTACATGGTATACATGCAAGTCTGTGTGTGTATATATATTAATACATTGAGATGTATGGGTATGTATATGTGCTGTGTGTGGACGTGTATGTATCTACTTGTGTATGTAGGTGGGTTTGGCCATTCTTTCGTCTGTTTCCTTGCGCTACCTCGCTAACGCGGGAGACAGCGACAAAGCAAAATGAATAAAGTATATATATATATATATATATATATATATATATATATATATATATATATATATATATATATATATATATATATATATATATATATATATATATATATATATATATATATATATATATATGTATATGGGGGTGGGCTGGGCCATTCTTTCGTCTGTTTCCTTGCATTACCTCGCTATCAAAAGATGTTTGTGGTATGAGAAGCGTAAGAAATGGGCAGATCAGAAAGGGTAATGAGTGCTGTGATGAACTAAGATTATTCGTGAATGTTAAGAGAGAGGCATTGGACGATTTTTGTAGGGAAATAGTGGAAATGACTGAGAGATGTATAAAAGAAAGAGGCCGGAGGTCAAGATAATAGAGCAAGAGGTGAAAAAGAGGGCAAGTGAGAGTTTGGGTGAGAGAGTATCACTACATTTCATGGAGAATGAAAAGATGGTTTGGAAGGAGGTAAATAAAGTTCCTAAGAGAAGAGAAAAAATGGGAACATCGGTGAAAGGGGCTAGTGGGGAGGTAATAACAAGTAGCTCTGAAGTTTCTCACATGAATCAGCCACCAGCCCTGTATCATCAGCGAACAACAACTGACTCACTTCTCAAGCTCTCTCATCCACAACAAACTGCATACTTGCCCCTCTTCCCAAAACCCTTGCATTCACCTCCCCAACAACCCCATCCATACACAAATTAAATAACCATGGAGACATCACGCACCCCTGTCGCAAACCAACATTCACTGAGAACAAATCACTTTCCTCTCTTCCTACACTTACACATGCCTTACATCCTCGATAATAACTTTTTACTGATTCTAGCAACTTGCCTCCCACATCATATATTCTTAATATCTTCCACAGAGCATCTCTATCAATTCCCTCATATGCCTTCACCAGATCCATAAAAGCTACATGCAAATCCATTTGCTTTTCTAAATATTTTTCACATACATTCTTCAAAGCAAACACCTGATCCACACATCCTCTAACACTTCTGAAACCACACTGTTCTTACCCAATCTGATGCTCTGTACATGTCTTCATCCTTTCAATCAATACCCTCCCATATGATTTACCAGGAATACTCAACAAACGTATACATCTGTAGTCTGAGCACTCACTTTTATCCCCTTTGCCTTTGTACAATAGCACTATGCAAGCATTCCGCCAATTCTAAGGCACCTCACCATGAGTTATACATGCATTTAATAACCTTACCGAACAGTCAACTATACAGTCACCCCTTTTATGATAAATTCCACTGCAATACCATCCAAACCCGCTGCCTTGCCGGCTTTCATCTTCCGCAAAACTTTTACTGCCTCCTCTGTGTTTACCAAATCATTCTCCTCAACCCTCTCACTTAGCACACCACCTCGACCAAAGCACCCTAAATCTGCCACTCTATCATCAAACACATTCATCAAACCTTCAAAATACTCATCCCATCCGTTTCCCACATCACCACTACTTGTTATCACCTCCCCATTAGCCCCCTTCATTGATATTCCCATTTGTTCCCTTATCTTACGAACTTTATTTGCTTCCTTCCAAAACATCTTTTTATGCTCTCTAAAATTCAATGATACTCTCTGACCCCAACTCCCACTTGTGCTCTTTTTCACCTCTTGCACCTTTCTCTTGACCTCCTGCCTCTTTCTTTTATACATTTCCAACTCATATGCAGTATTTCCCTGCAAAAATTGTCCAAATGCCTCTCTCTTCTCTTTCACAAATAATCTTACCTCTTCATCCCACCACTCAGTATCCTTTCTAATTTGTCCACCTCTCACTCTTCTCATGCCACAAGCATCTTTTGCGGAAGCCATCACTGCTTCCCTAAATACATCCCATTCCTCCCCCACTCCCCTTACCTCCTTTGTTCTCACCTTTTTCCATTCTGTACTCAGTCTCTCCTGGTACTTCCTCACACAAGTCTCCTTCCCAAGCTCACTTACTCTCACCACTCTCTTCATCCCAACATTCTCTCTTCTTTTCTGAAAACCTCTACAAATCTTCACCTTCGCGTCCACAAGATAATGATCATACATACCTCCAGTTGCACCTCTCAGCACGTTAACATCCAAAAGTCTCTCTTTCGCGCGCCTATCATTTAACAGGTAATCCAATAACGCTCTCTGGCCATCTCTCCCACTTACGTACGTATACTTATGTATATCTCTCTTTTTAAACCAGATATTCCCAATCACCAGTCCTTTTTCAGCACACAAATCTACAAGCTCTTCACCGTTTCCATTTACAACACTGAACACCCATGTACACCAATTATACCCTCAACTGCCACATTACTCAACCTTTCCATTCAAATTACCCTTCACTATAACCCGGTCTCGTGCATCAAAACTACTAACACTCTCACTCAGCTGCTCCTAAAATACTTGTCTCTCATGATCTTGCTTCTCATGCCCAGGTGCATATGCACCAAAATCATGTATCTCTCTCCATCCACTTTCAGTTTTACCCATATCAATCTAGAGTTTACTTTCTTACATATATATATATATATATATATATATATATATATATATATATATATATATATGTATATATATATATATATATATATATATATATATATATATATATATATATTTTTTTTTTTTTTTTTTGCTGTCTCCCGCGTTTGCGAGGTAGCGCAAGGAAACAGAAGAAAGAAATGGCCCAACCCACCCCCATACACATGTATATACATACGTCCACACACGCAAATATACATACCTACACAGCTTTCCATGGTTTACCCCAGTCGCTTCACATGCCTTGATTCAATCCACTGACAGAACGTCACCCCGTATATCCACATCGCTCCAATTCATCTAGTCCTTCCCTCCTTTCACCCTCCTGCCTGTTCAGGCCCCGATCACACAAAATCTTTTCACTCGATCTTTCCACCTCCAAGTTGGTCGCCCTCTTCTCCTCGTTCCCTCCACCTCCGACACATAATTCTCTTGGTCAATCTTTCCTCACTCATTCTCGTCCAATGCCCGAACCATTTCACAAACTCCTCTTCTGCTCTCTCAACCACGCTCTGTTTATTTCCACCACATCGCTCGTACCTTACGTTTACTACTCGACAAACCACCTCACACCACACATTGTCCCTCAAACATCTCATTCCAGCACATCCATCCTCCTGCGCAACAACTCTACCATAGGCCACGCTATTATAAATATAAATAGAAATAAATAATATATTATATATATATATACTAAGATACATAAATATAGATATATATATATATATATATATATATATTTTTTATATAATATATAATATATATATATATATATATAATAGATAATATAATATATATAATTTATATATATATATTTATACAGTCGTAATTTAAGTAGACTTTGTTTTAAGATTGGATTGGAAGGTGGTTGTTTCGTGATTGGTCAGATATTTTAGCTTGTGTATTTTGTTTTTTACTCTTGTCTTTGCCGATCATAAAGGGTCTGAGAAGATAGGTCTGTGAAGGTGAGGCAGCCGTAAGCGTTTCATTTGATTGTGT
>NC_092228.1:26423374-26476106 GCF_036320965.1 Panulirus ornatus
CTCGTTCACTGTGCCACAGCCAGTGCTGGTTCACTGTGCCACAGCCAGTGCTGGTTCACTGTGCCACAGCCAGTGCTGGTTCACTGTGCCACAGCCAGTGCTGGTTCACTGTGCTACAGCCAGTGCTGGTTCACTGTGCCACAGCCAGTGCTGGTTCACTGTGCCACAGCCAGTGCTGGCTCACTGTGCCACAGCCAGTGCTGGTTCACTGTGCTACAGCCAGTGCTGGGTCACTGTGCCACAGCCAGTGCTGGTTCACTGTGCCACAGCCAGTGCTGGCTCACTGTGCCACAGCCAGTGCTGCTCACTGTACCCACCTTACCCAGCAGCAGTAGGCGCTACGCAATGTAACCCACCTTACCCAGCTCAAGATGTCATCATACCTGATATGTGTATCATACCTGATATGTGTCATCATACCTGATATGTGCCATCATACCTGATGTGTCATCATACCTGATATGTGTTATCATACCTTATATGTGTTATCATACCTGATATGTGTCATCATACCTGATATGTGTCATCATACCTGATATGTGTCATCATACCTGATATGTGTTATCATATCTGATATGTGTCATCATACCTGATATGTGTCATCATACCTGATATGTGTCATCATACCTGATATGTGTTATCATATCTGATATGTGTCATCATACCTGATATGTGTCATCATACCTGATATGTGTCATCATACCTGATATGTGTTATCATGCCTGATATGTGTTATCATACCTGATATGTGTCATCATACCTGATATGTGTTATACCTGATATGTGTCATCATACCTAATATGTGTTATCATACCTGATATGTGTCGTCATACCTGATTTGTGTCATCATACCTGATATGTGTCATCATACCTGGTATGTGTCATCATACCTGATATGTGTCATCATACCTGATATGTGCCATCATACCTGATATGTCATCATACCTGATATGTGTTATCATACCTGATATGTGTCATCATACCTGATATGTGTCATCATACCTGATATGTGTCATCATACCTGATATGTGTTATCATACCTGATATGTGTCATCATACCTGATATGTGTTATCATACCTAATATGTGTTATCATACCTGATATGTGTCATCATACCTGATATGTGTTATACCTAATATGTCATCATACCTGATGTGTCATCATACCTGATATGTGATCAAGATATATGGAAAATTATGACGTCAGACACATGTAAATGGAATGATTTTCTCTCCGTTTCCCCCACTGGAGAGAGAGCGTCGCGAATCTATAAACCCTAGCGGCTGGGGGAGCCAGCTGGTCTCATGTATTTCCCTAATCCAATATTGATGACACAGCACGAAGTGTGGTCCCTCATGTTGGCAACCCTGGTGCATGGCTGGTCATGATGACATGTTGGCAACCCTGGTGCATGGCTGGTCATGATGACATGTTGGCAACCCTGGTGCATGGCTGGTCATGATGACATGTTGGCAACCCTGGTGCATGGCTGGTCATGATGACATGTTGGCAACCCTGGTGCATGGCTGTTCATGTTGGCAACGTTGTATATCAACTGACTGTTATATTTCTCTCTTGTGTCTCCCCTGATGATGTGATTATTACACGAAAGTGCACTTGGGAACTTATCGTGTTTCATTTTCCCCGTGGACTCATAGGTACATACATACATATACATTTCAGCATACATACACATATACATACACAGATATACATATGTACACATATGCATCTATACTTGCTGCACCCATCCATTCTCGCCGCCACCCCGCCACACACGAAACAACACCCTTCTCCCCCCACCACCCCACCCGCATGTGCGCGAGGTAGCGCTAGGAAAAGACAACAAAGGCCCCATTCGTTCACACTCAGTCTCTAGCTGTCATGTAATAATGCACCGAAACCACAGCTCCCTTTCCACATCCAGGCCCCACACAACTTTCCATGATTTACCTCAGACGCTTCACATGCCCTGGTTCAGCACCTCGACCCCGGTATACCATATCGTTCCAATTTACCCCATTCCTTGCACGCCTCTCACCCTCCTGCATGTTCAGGCCCCGATCACTCAAAATCTTGATTCATTCTTGTATTTCTTGACAGTTCAGATATCAAACTTGAGGAAGTTCACCACAGTTTGGTATAGATGATGTTGATCATAATGTGTAATGATGATAGATTATCAAAGATTAATATTTGGATCATAATGTGTAATGATGATAAATTATCAAAGATTGATATTTGGATTATAATGTGTTATGATGATAGATTATCAAAGATTAATATTTGGATCATAATGTGTAATGATGATAGATTATCAAGGATTAATATTTGGATCATAATGTGTAATGATGATAGATTATCAAAGATTAATATTTGGATCATAATGTGTAATGATGATAGATTATCAAAGATTAATATTTGGATCATAATGTGTAATGATGATAGATTATCAAAGATTAATATTTGGATCATAATGTGTAATGATGATAGATTATCAAAGATTAATATTTGGATCATAATGTGTAATGATGATAGATTATCAAAGATTAATATTTGGATCATAATGTGTAATGATGATAGATTATCAAAGATTAATATTTGGATCATAATGTGTAATGATGATAGATTATCAAAGATTAATATTTGGATCATAATGTGTAATGATGATAGATTATCAAAGATTAATATTTGGATCATAATGTGTAATGATGATAGATTATCAAAGATTAATATTTGGATCATAATGTGTAATGATGATAGATTATCAAAGATTAATATTTGGATCATAATGTGTAATGATGATAGATTATCAAAGATTAATATTTGGATCATAATGTGTAATGATGATAGATTATCAAAGATTAATATTTGGATCATAATGTGTAATGATGATAGATTATCAAAGATTAATATTTGGATCATAATGTGTAATGATGATAGATTATCAAAGATTAATATTTGGATCATAATGTGTAATGATGATAGATTATCAAAGATTAATATTTGGATCATAATGTGTAATGATGATAGATTATCAAAGATTAATATTTGGATCATAATGTGTAATGATGATAGATTATCAAAGATTAATATTTGGATCATAATGTGTAATGATGATAGATTATCAAAGATTAATATTTGGATCATAATGTGTAATGATGATAGATTATCAAAGATTAATATTTGGATCATAATGTGTAATGATGATAGATTATCAAAGATTAATATTTGGATCATAATGTGTAATGATGATAGATTATCAAAGATTAATATTTTGATCAAAGATGATTTATTGTGGTGAGGATCATTATGTCCTGCACCTGGAACGTGGCCACAACCTGCCTCCTGCACCTGGAACGTGGCCACAACCTGCCTCCTGCACCTGCAACGTGGCCACAACCTGCCTCCTGCACCTGGAACGTGGCTACAACCTGCCTCCTGCACCTGGAACGTGGCCACAACCTGCCTCCTGCACCTGGAACGTGGCCACAACCTGCCTCCTGCACCTGGAACGTGGCCACAACCTGCCTCCTGCACCTGCAACGTGGCCACAACCTGCCTCCTGCACCTGCAACGTGGCCACAACCTGCCTCCTGCACCTGGAACGTGGCCACAACCTGCCTCCTGCACCTGCAACGTGGCCACAACCTGCCTCCTGCACCTGGAACGTGGCCACAACCTGCCTCCTGCACCTGCAACGTGGCCACAACCTGCCTCCTGCACATGGAACGTGGCCACAACCTGCCTCCTGCACCTGGAACGTGGCCACAACCTGCCTCCTGCACCTGGAACGTGGCCACAACCTGCCTCCTGCACCTGGAACGTGGCCACAACCTGCCTCCTGCACCTGGAACGTGGCCACAACCTGCCTCCTGCACCTGGAACGTGGCCACAACCTGCCTCCTGCACCTGCAACGTGGCCACAACCTGCCTCCTGCACCTGCAACGTGGCCACAACCTGCCTCCTGCACCTGGAACGTGGCCACAACCTGCCTCCTGCACCTGCAACGTGGCCACAACCTGCCTCCTGCACCTGGAGCGTGGCCACAACCTGCCTCCTGCATCTGGAACGTGGCCACAACCTGTCCCCTGCACCTGGAACGTGGCCACAACCTACCCACTGCACCTGGAACGTGGCCACAACCTGTCCCCTGCACCTGGAGCGTGGCCACAGGGCCACTAAAGCCTTCTCAACAGTTTAGTTGAGAAAGTTTAGATATAAGTTTGGTCGGGGGGCGGGTGGCCAACCTTGAATGGTATAGTTTAATATATCGCCAGCAAGTCTCCTCAGACCCATCACCAGAGATCTATACCCGCCATCTTGGCTTTAACTTTCTCATATGAAAGTGAGGGGATGTACCCCTTCCAAGGTGAGGCCAGGGGATGTACCCCTTCCCTGGTGAGGCCAGGGGATGTACCCCTTCCCTGTTGAGGCCAGGGGATGTGCCCCTTCCCTGGTGAGGCCAGGGGATGTATCCCTTCCCTGGTGAGGCCAGGGGATGTACCCCTTCCCTGGTGAGGCCAGGGGATGTACCCCTTCCCTGGTGAGGACAGGGGATGAACCCTTCCCTGGTGAGGCCAGGGGATGTACCCCTTCCCTGGTGAGGCCTGGAGATGTACCCCTTCCCTGGTGAGGCCAGGGGATGTACCCCTTCCCAGGTGAGGCCAGGGGATGTACCCCTTCCCTGGTGAGGCCAGGGGATGTACCTCTTCCCTGGTGAGGCCAGGGGATGTACCCCTTCCCTGGTGAGGCCTGGAGATGTACCCCTTCCCTGGTGAGGCCAGGGGATGTACCTCTTCCCTGGTGAGGCCAGGGGATGTACCCCTTCCCTGGTGAGGCCAGGGGATGTACCCCTTCCCTGGTGAGGCCAGGGGATGTACCCCTTCCCTGGTGAGGCCAGGGGATGTACCCCTTCCCTGGTGAGGCCAGGGGATGTACCCCTTCCCTGGTGAGGCCAGGGGATGTACCCCTTCCCTGTGTGTGTGTGTGATGGTATATTGCTCCACCATTATGGTCGGGAAATATTGTATACCATCATCCACCAGGTCGGTCATGGTATACTGTACCCCGTCCACATACAGTGACCACATACAGCAGGTGCTATAGTGTTCCACCTCCAGATACAGTGACCACATACAGTGGATGCTGTAATGTTCCACGTCCACATACAGTGACCACATACAGTAGGTGCTGTAGTGTTCCACCTCCAGATACAGTGACCACATACAGTGGATGCTGTAATGTTCCACGTACACATACAGTGACCACATACACATACAGTGACCATATAGAGTAGGTGCTGTAATGTTCCACGTCCAGATACAGTGACCATATACAGTAGGTGCTGTAATGTTCCCCGTCCAGATACAGTGACCATATACAATAGGTGCTGTAATGTTCCACGTCCACATACAGTGACCACATACAGTAGGTGCTGTAATGTTCCACGTCCACATACAGTGACCACATACAGTAGGTGCTGTAATGTTCCACGTCCACATACAGTGACCACATACAGTAAGTGCTGTAATGTTCCACGTCCACATACAGTGACCACATACAGTAGGTGCTGTAATGTTCCACGTCCAGATACAATGACCACATCCACATACAGTGACCACATACAGTAGGTGCTGTAATGTTCCACGTCCACATACAGTGACCACATACAGTAGGTGCTATAATGTTCCACGTTCACATACAGTGACCACATACAGTAGGTGCTGTAATGTTCCACGTCCACATACAGTAACCACATACAGTAGGTGCTGTAATGTTCCACCTCCAGATATAGTGACCACATACAGTAGGTGCTGTAATGTTCCACGTCCACATACAGTGACCATATGCGGTAGGTGCTGTAATGTTCCACGTCCACATACAGTGACCACATACAATAGGTGCTGTGATGTTCCACGTCCACATACAGTGACCACATACAGTAGGTGCTGTAATGTTCCACGTCCAGATACAATGACCACATCCACATACAGTGACCACATACAGTAGGTGCTGTAATGTTCCACGTCCACATACAGTGACCACATACAGTAGGTGCTATAATGTTCCACGTTCACATACAGTGACCACATACAGTAGGTGCTGTAATGTTCCACGTCCACATACAGTAACCACATACAGTAGGTGCTGTAATGTTCCACCTCCAGATATAGTGACCACATACAGTAGGTGCTGTAATGTTCCACGTCCACATACAGTGACCATATGCGGTAGGTGCTGTAATGTTCCACGTCCACATACAGTGACCACATACAATAGGTGCTGTGATGTTCCACGTCCACATACAGTGACCACATACAGTAGGTGCTGTAATGTTCCACGTCCACATACAGTAACCACATACAGTAGGTGCTGTAATGTTCCACGTCCACATACAGTGACCACATACAGTAGGTGCTGTAATGTTCCACGTCCACATACAGTGACCACATACGGTAGGTGCTGTAATGTTCCACGCCCACATACAGTGACCACATACAGTAGGTGCTGTAATGTTCCACGTCCACATACAGTGACCACATACAGTAAGTGCTGTAGTGTTCCACGTCCACATACAGTGACCACATACAGTAGGTGCTGTGATGTTCCACCTGCAGATACAGTGACCACATACAGTGGATGCTGTAATGTTCCACGTCCACATACAGTGACCATATACAGTACGTGCTGTAATGTTCCACGTCCACATACAGTGACCACACACAATAGGTGCTGTAATGTTCCACGTCCACATACAGTGAGCACATACAGTAGGTGCTGTAATGTTCCACGTCCACATAGAGTGACCACATAGAGTAGGTGCTGTAATGTTCCACGTCCACATACAGTGACCACATACAGTAGGTGCTGTACTATTCCACGTCCACATACAGTGACCACATACAGTAGGTGCTATAATGTTCCACGTCCACATACAGTGACCACATACAGTAGGTGCTGTGATGATCCACGTCCACATACAGTGACAACATTCACATACAGACAACATATAGAGTAGGTGCTGTAATGTTCCACGTCCAGATACAGTGACCACAACAGTAGGTGCTGTAATGTTCCACGTCCACATACAGTGACCACATACAGTAGGTGCTGTAATGTTCCACGTCCACATACAGTGACCACATACAGTAGGTGCTGTAATGTTCCACGTCCAGATACAATGACCACATCCACATACAGTGACCACATACAATAGGTGCTGTAATGTTCCACGTCCACATACAGTGACCACATACAGTAGGTGCTGTAATGTTCCACGTCCACATACAGTGACCATATACAGTAGGTGCTGTAATGTTCCACCTCCCGATAGAGTGACCACATACAGTGGATGTTGTAATGTTCCACATCCACATTCAGTGACCACATACAGTAGGTACTGTAATGTTCCACGTCCACATACAGTGACCACATGCAGTAAGTGCTGTAATGTTCCACGTTCAGATACAATGACCACATCCACATACAGTGACCACATACAATAGGTGCTGTAATGTTCCACGTCCACATACAGTGACCACATACAGTAGGTGCTGTAATGTTCCACGTCCACATACAGTGACCACATACAGTGGGTGCTGTAATGTTCCACGTCCACATACAGTGACTACATACAGTAAGTACTGTAATGTTCCACGTCCAGATACAATGACCACATCCACATACAGTGACCACATACAATAGGTGCTGTAATGTTCCAGGTCCACATACAGTGACCACATACAATAGGTGCTGTAATGTTCCACGTCCACATACAGTGACCACATACAGTAGGTGCTGTAATGTTCCACGTCCACATACAGTGACCACATACAGTAGGTGCTGTAATGTTCCACGTCCACATACAGTGACCACATACAGTAGGTGCTGTAATGTTCCACGTCAACATACAGTGACCACATACAGTAGGTGCTGTAATGTTCCACGTCCACATACAGTGACCACATACAGTAGGTGCTGAAATGTTCCACGTCCACATACAGATGACCATATACAGTAGGTGCTGTAATGTTCCACGTCCACATACAGTGACCACATACAGTAGGTGCTGTAATGTTCCACGTCCACATACAGTGACCACATACAGTAGGTGCTGTAATGTTCCACGTCCACATACAGTGACCACATACAGTAGGTGCTGAAATGTTCCACGTCCACATACAGTGACCACATACAGAAAGTGCTGTAATGTTCCACGTCCACATACAGTGACCACATCCAGTAGGTGCTGTAATGTTCCACGTCCAGATACAATGACCACATCCACATACAGTGACCACATACAATAGGTGCTGTAATGTTCCACGTCCACATACAGTGACCACGTACAATAGGTGCTGTAATGTTCCACGTCCACATACAGTGACCACATACAGTAGGTGCTGTAATGTTCCACGTCCACATACAGTGACCACATACAGTAGGTGCTGTAATGTTCCACGTCCACATACAGTGACCACATACAGTAGGTGCTGTAATGGTCCACGTCCACATACAGTGACCACATACAGTAGGTGCTGAAATGTTCCACGTCCACATACAGTGACCACATACAGTAGGTGCTGTAATGTTACACGTCCAAATACAGTGACCACATACAGTAGGTGCTGTAATGTTCCACGTCCAAATACAATGAACACATGCACATACAGTGACCACATACAGTAGGTGCTGTAATGTTCCACGTCCACATACAGTGACCACATACAGTAGGTGCTGTAGTGTTCCACGTCCAAATACAGTGACCACATACAGTAGGTGCTGTAATGTTCCACGTCCACATACAGTAGGTGCTGTAATGTTCCACGTCCACATACAGTGACCACATACAGCAGGTGCTGTAATGTTCCACGTCCACATACAGTGACCACATACAGTAGGTGCTGTAATGTTCCACGTCCACATACAGTGACCACATACAGTAGGTGCTGTAATGTTCCACGTCCACATACAGTGACCACATACAGTAGGTGCTATAATGTTCCACGTCCACATACAGTGACCATATACAGTAGGTGCTGTAATGTTCAACGTCCACATACAGTGACCACATACAATAGGTGTTGTAATGTTCCACGTCCACATACAGTGACCACATACAGTAGGTGTTGTAATGCTCCACATCCAGATACAGTGACCACATACAGTAGGTGCTGTAATGTTCCACGTCCACATACAGTGACCACATACAGTAGGTGCTGTAATGTTCCACGTCCACATACAGTGACCACATACAGTGGGTGCTATAATGTTCCACGTCCACATAGAGTGACCACATACTGTAGGTGCTGTAATGTTCCACGTCCACATACAGTGACCACATACAGTAGGTGCTGTAATGTTCCACGTCCACATACAGTGACCACATACAGTTGGTGCTGTGATGATCCACGTCCACATACAGTGACCACATACTGGAGGTGCTGTAATGTTCCACGTCCACATACAGTGACCACATACAGTAGGTGCTGTAATGTTCCACGTCCACATACAGTGACCACATACAGTAGGTAGTGTAATGTTCCACGTCCATATACAGTGACCACATACTGTAGGTGCTGTAATGTTCCACGTCCACATACAGTGACCACATACAGTAGGTGCTGTAATGTTCCACGTCCACATACAGTGACCACATACAGTAGATGCTGTAATGTTCCACGTCCAGATACAATGACCACATCCACATACAGTGACCACATACAATTGGTGCTGTAATGTTCCACGTCCACATACAGTGACCACATACAGTAGGTGCTGCAATGTTCCACGTCCACATACAGTGACCACATACAATAGGTGCTGTGATGTTCCACGTCCACATACAGTGACCACATACAGTAGGTGCTGTAATGTTCCACGTCCACATACAGTAACCACATACAGTAGGTGCTGTAATGTTCCACGTCCACATACAGTGACCACATACAGTAGGTGCTGTAATGTTCCACGTCCACATACAGTGACCACATACGGTAGGTGCTGTAATGTTCCACGCCCACATACAGTGACCACATACAGTAGGTGCTGTAATGTTCCAAGTCCACATACAGTGACCACATACAGTAGGTGCTGTAATGTTCCACGTCCACATACCGTGACCACATACAGTATTTGCTGTAATGTTCCACGTCCACATACAGTGACCACATACAGTAGGTGCTGTCATGTTCCACGTCCACATACAGTGACCACATACAGTAGGTGCTGTAATGTTCCACGTCCAAATACAGTGACCACATACAGTAGGTGCTGTAATGTTCCACGTCCACATACAGTGACAATATACAGTAGGTGCTGTAATGTTCCACGTCCACATACAGTGACCACATACAGTAGGTGCTGTAATGTTCCACGTCCACATACAGTGACCACATATAGTAGGTGCTGTAATGTTCCACGTCCACATACAGTGACCACATACAGTAGGTGCTGTAATGTTCCACGTCCAGATACAATGACCACATCCACATACAGTGACCACATACAATAGGTGCTGTAATGTTCCACGTCCACATACAGTGACCACATACAGTAGGTGCTGTAATGTTCCACGTCCACATACAGTGACCATATACAGTAGGTGCTGTAATGTTCCACCTCCCGATAGAGTGACCACATACAGTGGATGTTGTAATGTTCCACATCCACATTCAGTGACCACATACAGTAGGTACTGTAATGTTCCACGTCCACATACAGTGACCACATGCAGTAAGTGCTGTAATGTTCCACGTTCAGATACAATGACCACATCCACATACAGTGACCACATACAATAGGTGCTGTAATGTTCCACGTCCACATACAGTGACCACATACAGTAGGTGCTGTAATGTTCCACGTCCACATACAGTGACCACATACAGTGGGTGCTGTAATGTTCCACGTCCACATACAGTGACTACATACAGTAAGTGCTGTAATGTTCCACGTCCAGATACAATGACCACATCCACATACAGTGACCACATACAATAGGTGCTGTAATGTTCCAGGTCCACATACAGTGACCACATACAATAGGTGCTGTAATGTTCCACGTCCACATACAGTGACCACATACAGTAGGTGCTGTAATGTTCCACGTCCACATACAGTGACCACATACAGTAGGTGCTGTAATGTTCCACGTCCACATACAGTGACCACATACAGTAGGTGCTGTAATGTTCCACGTCAACATACAGTGACCACATACAGTAGGTGCTGTAATGTTCCACGTCCACATACAGTGACCACATACAGTAGGTGCTGAAATGTTCCACGTCCACATACAGATGACCATATACAGTAGGTGCTGTAATGTTCCACGTCCACATACAGTGACCACATACAGTAGGTGCTGTAATGTTCCACGTCCACATACAGTGACCACATACAGTAGGTGCTGTAATGTTCCACGTCCACATACAGTGACCACATACAGTAGGTGCTGAAATGTTCCACGTCCACATACAGTGACCACATACAGAAAGTGCTGTAATGTTCCACGTCCACATACAGTGACCACATCCAGTAGGTGCTGTAATGTTCCACGTCCAGATGCAATGACCACATCCACATACAGTGACCACATACAATAGGTGCTGTAATGTTCCACGTCCACATACAGTGACCACGTACAATAGGTGCTGTAATGTTCCACGTCCACATACAGTGACCACATACAGTAGGTGCTGTAATGTTCCACGTCCACATACAGTGACCACATACAGTAGGTGCTGTAATGTTCCACGTCCACATACAGTGACCACATACAGTAGGTGCTGTAATGGTCCACGTCCACATACAGTGACCACATACAGTAGGTGCTGAAATGTTCCACGTCCACATACAGTGACCACATACAGTAGGTGCTGTAATGTTACACGTCCAAATACAGTGACCACATACAGTAGGTGCTGTAATGTTCCACGTCCAAATACAATGAACACATGCACATACAGTGACCACATACAGTAGGTGCTGTAATGTTCCACGTCCACATACAGTGACCACATACAGTAGGTGCTGTAGTGTTCCACGTCCAAATACAGTGACCACATACAGTAGGTGCTGTAATGTTCCACGTCCACATACAGTAGGTGCTGTAATGTTCCACGTCCACATACAGTGACCACATACAGCAGGTGCTGTAATGTTCCACGTCCACATACAGTGACCACATACAGTAGGTGCTGTAATGTTCCACGTCCACATACAGTGACCACATACAGTAGGTGCTGTAATGTTCCACGTCCACATACAGTGACCACATACAGTAGGTGCTATAATGTTCCACGTCCACATACAGTGACCATATACAGTAGGTGCTGTAATGTTCCACGTCCACATACAGTGACCACATACAATAGGTGTTGTAATGTTCCACGTCCACATACAGTGACCACATACAGTAGGTGTTGTAATGCTCCACATCCAGATACAGTGACCACATACAGTAGGTGCTGTAATGTTCCACGTCCACATACAGTGACCACATACAGTAGGTGCTGTAATGTTCCACGTCCACATACAGTGACCACATACAGTAGGTGCTATAATGTTCCACGTCCACATACAGTGACCACATACTGTAGGTGCTGTAATGTTCCACGTCCACATACAGTGACCACATACAGTAGGTGCTGTAATGTTCCACGTCCACATACAGTGACCACATACAGTTGGTGCTGTGATGATCCACGTCCACATACAGTGACCACATACTGTAGGTGCTGTAATGTTCCACGTCCACATACAGTGACCACATACAGTAGGTGCTGTAATGTTCCACGTCCACATACAGTGACCACATACAGTAGGTAGTGTAATGTTCCACGTCCATATACAGTGACCACATACTGTAGGTGCTGTAATGTTCCACGTCCACATACAGTGACCACATACAGTAGGTGCTGTAATGTTCCACGTCCACATACAGTGACCACATACAGTAGATGCTGTAATGTTCCACGTCCAGATACAATGACCACATCCACATACAGTGACCACATACAATTGGTGCTGTAATGTTCCACGTCCACATACAGTGACCACATACAGTAGGTGCTGTAATGTTCCACGTCCACATACAGTGACCACATACTGTAGGTGCTGTAATGTTCCACGTCCACATACAGTGACCACATACAGTAGGTGCTTTAATGTTCCACGTCCACATACAGTGACCACATACAGTAGGTGCTGTAATGTTCCACGTCCACATACAGTGACCACATACAGTAGGTGCTGTAATGATCCACGTCCACATACATTGACCACATACAGTAGGTGCTATGATGTTCCACGTCCACATACAGTGACCACATACAGTAGGTGCTGTAATGTTCCACGTCCACATACAGTGGCCACATACAGTAGGTGTTGTAATGTTCCACGTCCACATACAGTGACCACATACAGTAGGTGTTGTAATGTTCCACGTCCACATACAGTGACCACATACAGTAGGTGCTGTAATGTTCCACGTCCACATACAGTGACCACATACAGTAGGTGCTGTATTGTTCCACGTCCACATACAGTGACCACATACAGTAGGTGCTGTAATGTTCCACGTCCACATACAGTGACCACATACAGTAGGTGCTGTAATGTTCCACGTCCACATACAGTGACCACATACAGTAGGTGCTGTAATGTTCCACGTCCACATACAGTGACCACATACAGTAGGTGCTGTAATGTTCCACGTCCACATACAGTGACCACATACTGTAGGTGCTGTAATGTTCCACGTCCACATACAGTGACCACATACAGTAGGTGCTGTAATGTTCCACGTCCACATACAGTGACCACATACAGTAGGTGCTGTAATGTTCCACGTCCACATACAGTGACCACATACAGTAGGTGCTGTAATGTTCCACGTCCACATACAGTGACCACATACAGTAGGTGCTGTAATGTTCCACGTCCACATACAGTGACCACATACTGTAGGTGCTGTAATGTTCCACGTCCACATACAGTGACCACATACAGTAGGTGCTGTAATGTTCCACGTCCACATACAGTGACCACATACAGTAGGTGCTGTAATGTTCCACGTCCACATACAGTGACCACATACAGTAGGTGCTGTAATGTTCCACGTCCACATACAGTGACCACATACAGTAGGTGCTGTAATGTTCCACGTCCACATACAGTGACCACATACAGTAGGTGCTGTAATGTTCCACGTCCACATACAGTGACCACATACTGTAGGTGCTGTAATGTTCCACGTCCACATACAGTGACCACATACAGTAGGTGCTGTAATGTTCCACGTCCACATACAGTGACCACATACAGTAGGTGCTGTAATGTTCCACGTCCACATACAGTGACCACATACAGTAGGTGCTGTAATGTTCCACGTCCACATACAGTGACCACATACAGTAGGTGCTGTAATGTTCCACGTCCACATACAGTGACCACATACAGTAGGTGCTGTAATGTTCCACGTCCACATACAGTGACCACATACAGTAGGTGCTGTAATGTTCCACGTCCACATACAGTGACCACATACAGTAGGTGCTGTAATGTTCCACGTCCACATACAGTGACCACATACAGTAGGTGCTGTAATGTTCCACGTCCACATACAGTGACCACATACAGTAGGTGCTGTAATGTTCCACGTCCACATACAGTGACCACATACAGTAGGTGCTGTAATGTTCCACGTCCACATACAGTGACCACATACAGTAGGTGCTGTAATGTTCCACGTCCACATACAGTGACCACATACAGTAGGTGCTGTAATGTTCCACGTCCACATACAGTGACCACATACAGTAGGTGCTGTAATGTTCCACGTCCACATACAGTGACCACATACAGTAGGTGCTGTAATGTTCCACGTCCACATACAGTGACCACATACAGTAGGTGCTGTAATGTTCCACGTCCACATACAGTGACCACATACAGTAGGTGCTGTAATGTTCCACGTCCACATACAGTGACCACATACAGTAGGTGCTGTAATGTTCCACGTCCACATACAGTGACCACATACAGTAGGTGCTGTAATGTTCCACGTCCACATACAGTGACCACATACAGTAGGTGCTGTAATGTTCCACGTCCACATACAGTGACCACATACAGTAGGTGCTGTAATGTTCCACGTCCACATACAGTGACCACATACAGTAGGTGCTGTAATGTTCCACGTCCACATACAGTGACCACATACAGTAGGTGCTGTAATGTTCCACGTCCACATACAGTGACCACATACAGTAGGTGCTGTAATGTTCCACGTCCACATACAGTGACCACATACAGTAGGTGCTGTAATGTTCCACGTCCACATACAGTGACCACATACAGTAGGTGCTGTAATGTTCCACGTCCACATACAGTGACCACATACAGTAGGTGCTGTAATGTTCCACGTCCACATACAGTGACCACATACTGTAGGTGCTGTAATGTTCCACGTCCACATACAGTGACCACATACAGTAGGTGCTGTAATGTTCCACGTCCACATACAGTGACCACATACAGTAGGTGCTGTAATGTTCCACGTCCACATACAGTGACCACATACAGTAGGTGCTGTAATGTTCCACGTCCACATACAGTGACCAATACGTAGGTGCTGTAATGTTCCACGTCACATACAGTGACCACATCACCCAAGGCTGAATTTCCACGTCCTCACTACACACCACATACAAGTCTACCAGATCTTCACTACAACCAGACCACATACAGTCATCCAGTATGTTCCACTACAACCATACATACCAACATCACCCGCTAGGTCTGTCAATACAACACAATCCACAACATTGACCACATACTTAGTCAAACCACGAACTACATACACACACAGTCTTAATTCACCCACAACCGACAACATACAGTGTCTTCACTCACATCACAACTACAACCATCACTGTAGTCTTCATACATCCACAACTACAACCATACAGCAGATCTTAAACAACCACAACACAACCACAACAGTCAGTTCTAGTCACACTCCACAACCAAACCATACCACAGTCGTCGCTAATTCCCACCACATACCATCACACAGTAGGTCTTCATGACAACCACAACCACAACCATCACCAGTAGTGCTTCACTCACATACATAACCAAACCTACCAGCTCTTCATCTACAACCACAACACAACCATACCAGTAGTCGTTCACTACAACCACAAACACAACCATTCACCTAGCAGTCTTCATGAATCCACAAACCAACCATTTCCAGTGTCTTCATCTACACCACCCACAACCATCCCCACAGCCTCTCACTTACAACCACAACCACAAACAATCACCAGCAGTCTTCACTACAACCACAACCACAACCATCACCAGCAGTCTTCACTACAACCACAACACAACCATCACCAGCAGTCTTCATCACAACCACAACCACAACCATTCACCAGCAGTCTTCATCACAACCACAAACTACAACATCACCAGCAGTCTTCATACAACAAACCACAACCATCACCAGCAGTCTTCACTACAACCACAACACAACCATCACCAGCAGTCTTCACTACAACCACAACCACAACCATCACCAGTAGTCTTCACTACAACCACAACCACAACCATCACCAGCAGTCTTCATCACAACCACAACCACAACCATCACCAGCAGTCTTCACTACAACCACAACCACAACCATCACCAGCAGTCTTCACTACAACCACAACCACAACCATCACCAGCAGTCTTCATCACAACCACAACCACAACCATCACCAGCAGTCTTCACTACAACCACAACCACAACCATCACCAGCAGTCTTCACTACAACCACAACCACAACCATCACCAGCAGTCTTCACTACAACCACAAACACAACCATCACCAGTAGTCTTCACTACAACCACAACCACAACCATCACCAGCAGTCTTCATTACAACCACAACCACAACCATCACCAGCAGTCTTCACTACAACCACAACCACAACCATCACCAGCAGTCTTCACTACAACCACAACCACAACCATCACCAGCAGTCTTCACTACAACCACAACCACAACCATCACCAGCAGTCTTCATCACAACCACAACCACAACCATCACCAGCAGTCTTCACTACAACCACAACCACAACCATCACCAGCAGTCTTCACTACAACCACAACCACAACCATCACCAGCAGTCTTCACTACAACCACAACCACAACCATCACCAGCAGTCTTCACTACAACCACAACCACAACCATCACCAGCAGTCTTCACTACAACCACAACCACAACCATCACCAGCAGTCTTCATCACAACCACAACCACAACCATCACCAGCAGTCTTCACTACAACCACAACCACAACCATCACCAGCAGTCTTCACTACAACCACAACCACAACCATCACCAGCAGTCTTCACTACAACCACAACCACAACCATCACCAGCAGTCTTCACTACAACCACAAACACAACCATCACCAGCAGTCTTCACTACAACCACAACCACAACCATCACCAGCAGTCTTCATCACAACCACAACCACAACCATCACCAGCCGTCTTCACTACAACAACCACAACCATCACCAGCAGTCTTCACTACAACCACAACCATCACCAGCAGTCTTCATTACAACCACAACCTTCACGTGGGAGACGAGTTGTGAAAATTGGATTAAAAATCGTGTACTCACGGGGCCAATCTTATTGTAAGTTGTTGATGATAGTGGAGGTTGTTGATGATAGTGGAGGTTGTTGATGATAGTGGAAGTTGATAATGATAGTGGAGGTTGTTGATGATAGTGGAGGTCGTTGATGATAGTGGAGGTTGTTGATGATAGTGGAGGTTGTTGATGATAGTGGAGGTTGTTGATGATAGTGGAAGTTGATAATATAGTGGAGGTTGTTGATGATAGTGGAGGTTGTTGATGATAGTGGAGGTTGTTGATGATAGTGGAGGTTGTTGATGATAGTGGAAGTTGTTGATGATAGTGGAGGTTGTTGATGATAGTGGAAGTTGTTGATGATAGTGGAGGTTGTTGATGATAGTGGAGTTGTTGATGATAGTGGAGGTTGTTATTGATAGTGGAGGTTGTTGATGATAGTGGAGGTTGTTGATGATAGTGGAGGTTGTTGATGATAGTGGAGGTTGTTGATGATAGTGGAAGTTGTTGATGATAGTGGAGGTTGTTGATGATAGTGGAAGTTGTTGATGATAGTGGAGGTTGTTGATGATAGTGGAGGTTGTTGATGATAGTGGAGGTTGTTGATGATAGTGGAGGCTGTTGATGATAGTGGAGGTTGTTGATGATAGTGGAGGTTGTTGATGATAGTGGAGGTTGTTGATAGTAGAGGTTGTTGATGATAGTGGAGGTTGTTGATGATAGTGGAGGTTGTTGATGATAGTGGAGGTTGTTGATGATAGTGGAGGTTGTTGATAGTAGAGGTTGTTGATGATAGTGGAGGTTGTTGATGATAGTGGAAGTTGTTGATGATAGTGGAGGTTGTTGATGATAGTGGAGGTTGTTGATGATAGTGGAAGTTGTTGATGATAGTGGAGGTTGTTGATGATAGTGGAGGTTGTTGATGATAGTGGAGGTTGTTGATAGTGTAGGTTGTTGATGATAGTGGAGGTTGTTGATGATAGTGGAGGTTGTTGATGATAGTGGAGGTTCTTGATAGTGAAGGTTGTTGATGATAGTGGAGGTTGTTGATGATGGTGGAGGTTGTTGATGATAGTGGAGGTTGTTGATGATAGTGGAGGTTGTTGATGATAGTGGAAGTTGTTGATGATTGTGGATGTTGTTGATGATAGTGGAGGTTGTTGATGATAGTGGAGGTTGTTGATAGTGAAGGTTGTTGATGATAGTGGAGGTTGTTGATGATAGTGGAGGTTGTTGATGATAGTGGAGGTTGTTGATGATAGTGGAAGTTGTTGATGATAGTGGAGGTTGTTGATGATAGTGTAGGTTGTTGATGATAGTGGAGGTTGTTGATGGATAGTGGAGGTTTTTGATGATAGTGGAGGTTGTTGATGATAGTGGAGGTTGTTGATGATAGTGGAGGTTGTTGATGATAGTGGAAGTTGTTGATGATAGTGTAGGTTGTTGATGATAGTGGAGGTTGTTGATGATAGTGGAGGTTGTTGATGATAGTGGAGGTTGTTGATGATAGTGGAGGTTGTTGATGATAGTGGAGGTTGTTGATGATAGTGGAAGTTGTTGATGATAGTGGAGGTTGTTGATGATAGTGGAAGGTTGTTGATGATAGTGGAGGTTGTTGATGATAGTGGAGGTTGTTGATGATAGTGGAGGTTGTTGATGATAGTGGAGGTTGTTGATGATAGTGGAGGTTGTTGATGATAGTGGAGGTTGTTGATGATAGTGGAGGTTGTTGATGATAGTGGAGGTTGTTGATGATAGTGGAGGTTGTTGATGATAGTGGAGGTTGTTGATGATAGTGGAGGTTGTTGATGATAGTGGAGGTTGTTGATGATAGTGGAGGTTGTTGATGATAGTGGAAGGTTGTTGATGATAGTGGAGGTTGTTGATGATAGTGGAGTTGTTGATGATAGTGGAGGTTGTTGATGATAGTGGAGGTTGTTGATGATAGTGGAGGTTGTTGATGATAGTGGAGGTTGTTGATGATAGTGGAAGTTGTTGATGATAGTGGAGGTTGTTGATGATAGTGGAGGTTGTTGATGATAGTGGAGGTTGTTGATGATAGTGGAAGTTGTTGATGATAAGTGGAGGTTGTTGATGATAGTGGAAGTTGTTGATGATAGTGGAGGGTTGTTGATGATAGTGGAGGTTGTTGATTGATAGTGGAGTTGTTGATGATAGTGGGGTTTGTGATGATGGTGGAGGTTGTTGATGATAGTGGAGGTTGTTGATGATAGTGGAGGTTGTTGATGATAGTGGAGGTTGTTGATGATAGTGAAGGTTGTTGATGATAGTGGAGGTTGTTGATGATAGAGGTTTGTTGATGATAGTGGAGGTTGTTGATGATAGTGGAAGTTGTTGATGATAGTGGAGGGTTGTTGATGATAGTGGAGGTTGTTGATGATAGTGGAGGTTGTTGATGATAGTGGAAGTTGTTGATGATAGTGGAGGTTTGTTGATGATAGTGGAGGTTGTGATGATAGTGGAGGTTGGTTGATGATAGTGGAGGTTGTTGATGATAGTGGAGGTGTTGATGATAGTGGAGGTTGTTGATGATAGTGGAGGTTGTTGATGATAGTGGAGGTTGTTGATTGATAGTGAGGTTGTTGATGATAGTGGAGGTTGTTGATGATAAGGAGGTTGTTGATGATAGTGGAGTTGTTGATGATAGTGAGTTGTTGATGATAGTGTAGGTTGTTGATGATAGTGGAGGTTGTTGATGATAGTTGAGGGTTGTTGATGATAGTGGAAGTTGTTGATGATAGTGGAGGTTGTTGATGATAGTGGAGTGTGTTGATGATAGTGGAGGTTGTTGATGATAGTGGAGGTTGTTGATGATAGTGGAGGTTGTTGATGATAGTGGAAGTTGTTGATGATAGTGGAGGTTGTTGATGATAGTGGAGGTTGTTGATGATAGTGGAGGTTGTTGATGATAGTGGAGGTTGTTGATGATAGTGGAGGTTGTTGATGATAGTGGAGGATTAGTGGCAGTTGATGATGTGGAGGAGGTTGTTGTTGTGTAGGTTGTTGATAATAGTGGAAGTTGTTGATGTAGTGGAGGCTGGTTGATGATAGTGGAGGGCTGCTGATGATAGTGGAAGTTGTTGATGATAGGGGAGGTTGTTGATGATAGTGGAGGTTGTTGATGATAGTTGAAGTTGTTGATGATTGTGGAGGTTGTTGATGATAGTGGAGGTTGTTGATGATAGTGGAGAGGTTGTTGATGAATGTGGAGTTGTTGAAGTGATAGTGGAGGTTGTTGATGGAAGTGGAGGTTGTTGATGATAGTGGAGGTTGTTGATGATAGTTGAGTTGTTGATGATTGTGGAGGTTGTTGATGATAGTGTGAGGTTGTTGATGATAGTGGAGGTTGTTGATGATGGTGGAGTTGTTGATGATAGTGGAGTTGTTGATGATAGTGGAGGTTGTTGATGATAGTGGAGGTTGTTGATGATAGTGGAGGTTGTTGATGATAGTGGAGGTTGTTGATGAGTAGTGGAGGTTGTTGATGATAGTGGAGGTTGTTGATGATAGTGGAGGTTGTTGATGATAGTGGAGGTTGTTGATGATAGTGGAGGTTGTTGATGATAGTGGAGGTTGTTGATGATAGTGGAGGTTGTTGATGATAGTGGAGGTTGTTGATGATAGTGGAGGTTGTTGATGATAGTGGAGGTTGTTGATGATAGTGGAGGTTGTTGATGATAGTGGAGGTTGTTGATGATAGTGGAGGTTGTTGATGATAGTGGAGGTTGTTGATGATAGTGGAGGTTGTTGATGATAGTGTAGGTTGTTGATGATAGTGGAGGTTGTTGATGATAGTGGAGGTTGTTGATGATAGTGGAGGTTGTTGATGATAGTGGAGGTTGTTGATGATAGTGGAGGTTGTTGATGATAGTGGAGGTTGTTGATGATAGTGGAGGTTGTTGATGATAGTGGAGGTTGTTGATGATAGTGGAGGTTGTTGATGATAGTGGAGGTTGTTGATGATAGTTGAGGTTGTTGATGATAGTGGAGGTTGATGATATTGGAGGTTGTTGATGATAGTGGAGGTTGTAATCGGCTTCGCTTCGTTATATATCAAGCTCATTAAGGAGGCAGAAGCTCATTAATTATTCACAAACCAACACGATAATGTGCCATGCTTGTATTGTCGTTTTTGTTGTTGTTGTGTCTTGCCAGTGTTGTTGATGCTGCTGCTGTGTCTTTGTGGCCGACCTACACCACCACGTTATTGGTGTGCGAGTAGGAAGAGAGGAAAGTGATTGGTTCTCAGTGAATGTAGGTTTGCGGCAGGGGGGTGTGATGTCTCCATGGTTGTTTAATTTGTTTATGGATGTGGTTGTTAAGGTGGTGAATGCAAGAGTTTTGGAGAGAGGAACAAGTATGCAGTCTGTTGTGGATGAGAGGGCTTGGTAAGTGAGTCAGTTGTTGTTCGCTGATAATACAGCGCTGATGGCTGATTCGGGTGAGAAACTGCAGAAGCTGGTGACTGAGTTTGGCAAAGTGTGTGAAAGAAGAAAGCTGAGAGTAAATGTGAATAAGAGCAAGGTTATTAGGTACAGTAGGGTTGAGGTTCAGGTCAATTGGGAGGTAAGTTTGAATGGAGAAAAACTGGAAGTGAAATGTTTTTATTACCACACATCTCTCTTACCCTATTATCATTTACTCGATCAAACCACCTCACACCACATATTGTCCTCAAACATCTCATTTCCAGCACATCCACCCTCCTCCGCACAACTCTATCCATAGCCCACGCCTCACAACCATACAACACTGTTGGAACCACTATTCCTTCAACCATACCCATTTTTGCTTTCCAAAATAATGTTCTCGACTTCCACACATTCTTCAACGCTCCCAGAACCTTCGCCCCCTCCCCCACCCTATGATTCAATTCCGCTTCCATGGTTCCATCCTCTGCCAAATCCACTCCCAGATATCTAAAACACTTTACTTCCTCCGGTTTTTTTCTCCATTCAAACTTACCTCCCATTTAACTTGACCCTCAACCCTACTGTACCCAATAACCTTGCTCTTATTCACATTTACTCATACCTTTCTTCTTTCACTCACTTTACCAAAGTCAGTCACCAACTTCTGCAGTTTCTCACACGAATCAGCCAGTTCTCACTTCACCAGGTTCTCCCCAGTCTTCACTTCACCAGGTTCTCCCTAGTCTTCACTTCATCAGGTTCTCCCCAGTCCTCACTTCACCAGATTCTCCCCAGTTCTCACTTCACAAGGTTCTCCCCAGTCTTCACTTCACCATGTTCTCCCCAATCTTCACTTCACCAGGTTCTCCCCAGTCTTCACTTCACCAGGTTCTCCCCAATCTTCACTTCACCAGTTTCTCCGCAGTCCTCACTTCACCAAGTTCTCCCCAATATTCACTTCACCAGGTTCTCCCCAGCCTTCACTTCGCCAGTTTCTCCCCAGTCTTCACTTCATCAGGTCCTCCCCAGTCCTCACTTCACCAAGTTCTTCCCAGTCTTCACTTCGCCAGTTTCTCCCCAGTCTTCACTTCACCAAGCTCTCCCAAGTCTTCACTTCACCAGGTTCTCCCCAGCTTTCACTTCATCAGTTTCTCCCCAGTCCTCACTTCACCAAGTTCTCCCCAGTCCTCACTTCACTAGGTTCTCCCCAGTCCTCACTTCACCAGGTTCTCCCCAATCTTCACTACACCAGGTTCTCCACAGTCTTCACTTTACCAAGTTCTCCCCAGTCTTCACTTCACCAGGTTCTCCCCAATCTCCTCTTCACCAGTTTCTCCCCAGTCTTCACTTCACCAGGTTCCCCCAATGTTCACTTCACTAGGTTCTCCCCAATGTTCACTTCGCCATTTTCTCCCCGGTCTTCACTTCACCAGGTTCTCCCCAGTTTTCACTTCACCATGTTTTCCCCAATCTTCACTTCACCAGTTCTGCCCAATCTTCACTACGCCAGTTTCTCCCCAGCCTTCACTTCACCAGATTCTCCCCAGTCTTCACTTCACTAAGTTCTCTCCAGTCTTCACTTCACCAAGTTCTCCCCAGTCTTCACTTCACCAGGTTCTCCCCAGTCTTCACTTCACCAGGATCTCTCCAGTCTTCACTTCACCAGGTTCTCCCCAGTCCTCACTTCACCAGGTTCTCCCCAGTCCTCACTTCACCAGGCTCTCCCAAGTCTTCAATTCACCAGGTTTTCCCCAGTCTTCACTTCACCAGGTTCTCCCCAGTCTTCACTTCACCAGGTTCTCCCCAATCTTCACTTCACCAGTTTCTCCGCAGTCCTCACTTCACCAAGTTCTCCCCAATATTCACTTCACCAGGTTCTCCCCAGCCTTCACTTCGCCAGTTTCTCCCCAGTCTTCACTTCATCAGGTCCTCCCCAGTCCTCACTTCACCAAGTTCTCCCCAGTCTTCACTTCGCCAGTTTCTCCCCAGTCTTCACTTCACCAAGCTCTCCCAAGTCTTCACTTCACCAGGTTCTCCCCAGTCTTCACTTCACCAGTTTCTCCCCAGTCCTCACTTCACCAAGTTCTCCCCAGTCCTCACTTCACCAGGTTCTTCCCAGTCTTCACTTCACCAGGTTCTCCCCAATCTTCACTACACCAGGTTCTCCACAGTCTTCACTTTACCAATTTCTCCCCAATCTTCACTTCACCAGGTTCTCCTCAATCTCCTCTTCACCAGTTTCTCCCCAGTCCTCACTTCACCAGGTTCCCCCAATGATCACCTCACTAGGTTCTCCCCAATGTTCACTTCGCCATTTTCTCCCCGGTCTTCACTTCACCAGGTTCTCCCCAGTCTTCACTTCACCATGTTTTCCCCAATCTTCACTTCACCAGTTCTGCCCAATCTTCACTACGCCAGTTTCTCCCCAGTCTTCACTTCACCAGATTCTCCCCAGTCTTCACTTCACTAAGTTCTCTCCAGTCTACACTTCACCAAGTTCTCCCCAGTCTTCACTTCACCAGGTTCTCCCCAGTCTTCACTTCACCAGGTTCTCCCCAGTCTTCACTTCACCAGGTTCTCCCCAGTCCTCACTTCACCAGGTTCTCCCCAGTCCTCACTTCACCAGGGTCTCCCAAGTCTTCAATTCACCAGGTTCTCCCCAGTCCTCACTTCACCAGGTTCTCACCAGTCTTCACTTCACCAGGTTCTCCCCAGTCTTCACTTCACCAGGTTCTCCCCAATATTCACATCACCAGTTTCTCCCCAGTCCTCACTTCACCAGGTTCTCCCCAATCTTCACTTCACCAGGTTCTCCCCAATCTTCACTTCGCCAGTTTCTCCCCAGTCTTCACTTCACCAGGTTCTCCCCAGTCCCCACTTCACCAGGTTCTCCCCAATCTTCACTTCGCCAGTTTCTCCCCAGTCTTCACTTCACCAGGCTCTCCCAAGTCTTCAATTCACCAGGTTCTCCCCAGTCTTCACTTCACCAGTTTCTCCCCAGTCCTCACCTCACCAGGTTCTCCCCAGTCTTCACTTCACTAAGTTCTCCCCAGTCTTCACTTCATCAGGTTCTCCCCAGTCTTCACTTCACCAGATTCTCCCCAGTCTTCACTTCACCAAGTTCTCCCCAGTCTTCACTTCACCAAGTTCTCCCCAGTCTTCATTTTACCAGGTTCTCCCCAGTCTTCACTTCACAAAGTTCTCTCCAGTTTTCACTTCACTAGGTTCTCCCCGGTCTTCATTTCACCACGTTCTCCCCAGTCTTCACTTCACCATGTTCTCCCCAGTCCTCACTTCACCAGGTTCTCCCCAGTCTTCACTTCACCAGGTTCTCCCCAGTCTTCACTTCACCAGGTTCTCCCCAATCTTCACTTCACCAGGTTCTCCCCAATCTTCACTTCGCCAGTTTCTCCCCAGTCTTCACTTCACCAGGTTCTCCCCAGTCCCCACTTCACCAGGTTCTCCCCAATCTTCACTTCGCCAGTTTCTCCCCAGTCTTCACTTCACCAGGCTCTCCCAAGTCTTCAATTCACCAGGTTCTCCCCAGTCTTCACTTCACCAGTTTCTCCCCAGTCCTCACCTCACCAGGTTCTCCCCAGTCTTCACTTCACTAAGTTCTCCCCAGTCTTCACTTCATCAGGTTCTCCCCAGTCTTCACTTCACCAGATTCTCCCCAGTCTTCACTTCACCAAGTTCTCCCCAGTCTTCACTTCACCAAGTTCTCCCCAGTCTTCATTTTACCAGGTTCTCCCCAGTCTTCACTTCACAAAGTTCTCTCCAGTTTTCACTTCACTAGGTTCTCCCCGGTCTTCATTTCACCACGTTCTCCCCAGTCTTCACTTCACCATGTTCTCCCCAGTCCTCACTTCACCAGGTTCTCCCCAGTCTTCACTTCACCAGGTTCTCCCCAGTCTTCACTTCACCAGATTCTCTCCAGTCTTCACTTCACCAGGTTCTCTCCAGTCTTCACTTCATCAGGTTCTCCCCAGTTCTCACTTCACCAGGTTCTCCAAAGTCTTCACTTCACCAAGTTCTCCCAATCTTCACTTCACCAGGTTCTCCCCAGTCCTCACTTCACCAGGTTCTCCCCAATCTTTACTTCACCAAGTTCTCCCCAATCTTCACTTCACCAGGTTCTCCCCAGTCCTCACTTCATTAGGTTCTCCCCAGTCTTCACTTCACCAGGTTCTTCCCAATCTTCACTTCACCAGGTTCTCCCCAGTCTTCACTTCACCAGGTTCCTCCTAAATTTTCACTTCACCAGGATCTCCCCAATCTTCACTTCACCAAGTTCTCCCCATTCCTCACTTCACCAGGTTCTCCCCAGTCTTCATCTCACCAAGTTCTCCCTAATCTTCACTTCACCACATTTTTCCCAGTCTTCACTTCACCATGTTTCTCCCCAGCCCTCACTTCACCGGTTTCTCCCAGTCTTCACTTCACCAGGTTTCTCCCCAGCCTTCACTTCACCAGGTTTCTCCCCAGCCTTCACTTCACCAGGTTTCTCCCCAGCCTTCACTTCACCAGATTCTTCCCAGTCTTCACTTCACCAGGTTTCTCCCCAGTCTTCACTTCACCAGGTTTCTGCCCAGCCTTCACTTCACCAGTTTCTCCCCAGTGGTCACTTCCTCAGGTTTCTCTCCAGTCTTCACTTCACCAGATTTCTCCCCAGTCTTCACTTCACCAGGTTCTCCCCAGTCTTCACTTCACCAGGTTTCTCCCCAGCCTTCACTTCACCAGGTTTCTCCCCAGTCTTCACTTCACCAGGTTTCTCCCCAATCTTCACTTCACCAGGTTTCCCCCAGCCTTCACTTTACCAGATTCTCCCCAGTCTTCACTTCACCAGGTTTCTCCCCAGTCTTCACTTCACCAGGTTTCTCCCCAGTCTTCACTTCACCAGGTTTCTCCCCAATCTTCACTTCACCAGGTTTCTCCCCTGCCTTCACTTTACCAGATTCTCCCCAGTCTTCACTTCACCAGGTTTCTCCCCAGTCTTCACTTCACCAGGTTTCTCCCCAGTCTTCACTTCACCAGGTTTCTCCCCAATCTTCACTTCACCAGGTTTCTCCCCTGCCTTCACTTTACCAGATTCTCCCCAGTCTTCACTTCACCAGGTTTCTCCCCAGTCTTCACTTCACCAGGTTTCTCCCCAGTCTTCACTTCACCAGGCTTCTCCCCAATCTTCACTTCACAAGGTTTGTCCCCAGCCTTCACTTCACCAGATTCTCCCTAGTCTTCACTTCACCAGGTTTCTCACCAGTCTTCACTTCACCAGGTTTCTCCCCAGTCCTCACAGGATATTCCCACAAATAGTTCAAGTGCTGAGCGTACTCTGGCCTCTCAGCCGTCCACCACATTTCCCGTCAATATCTTCTCTCATGCGTACAACCTCACTCTTCCCTTACTGCTCTCACTTACTCTCACTCTCACCGTACTGCTCTCACTTACTCTCACTCTCACCGTACTGCTCTTACTTACTCTCACTCTCACCGTACTGCTCTTACTTATTCTCACTCTTCCCTTAGTGCTCTGACTTACTTTCACTCTCACCGTACTGCTCTCACTTACTCTCACTCTTCCCTTACTGCTCTGACTTACTCTTACTCTCACCGTACTGCTCTCACTTACTCTCACTCTTCCCTTAGTGCTCTGACTTACTCTCACTCTCACCGTACTGCTCTCACTTACTCTCACTCTTCCCTTACTGCTCTTACTTACTCTCACTCTTCCCTTACTGCTCTCACTTACTCTCACTCTCACCGTACTGCTCTCACTTACTCTCACTCTTCCCTTAGTGCCCTGACTTACTCTCACTCTCACCGTACTGCTCTCACTTACTCTCACTCTTCCCTTACTGCTCTTACTTACTCTCACTCTTCCCTTACTGCTCTCACTTACTCTCACTCTCACCGTACTGCTCTCACTTACTCTCACTCTTCCCTTACTGCTCTGACTTACTCTTACTCTCACCGTACTGCTCTCACTTACTCTCACTCTTCCCTTCTGCTCTTACTTACTCTCACTCTTCCCTTACTGCTCTCACTTACTCTCACTCTTCCCTTACTGCTCTCACTTACTCTCACTCTTCCCTTACTGCTCTCACTCACTCTCACTCTTCCCTTACTGCTCTCACTCACTCTCACTTTTCCCTTACTGCTCTCACGCTCACTCTTCCCTTACTGTTCTCACTTACTCTCACTCTCACCGTACTGCTCTCACTTACTCTCACTCTCACCGTACTGCTCTTACTTACTCTCACTCTCACCGTACTGCTCTTACTTATTCTCACTCTTCCCTTAGTGCTCTGACTTACTTTCACTCTCACCGTACTGCTCTCACTTACTCTCACTCTTCCCTTAGTGCTCTGACTTACTCTCACTCTCACCGTACTGCTCTCACTTACTCTCACTCTTCCCTTAGTGCTCTGACTTACTCTCACTCTTCCCTTACTGCTCTTACTTACTATCACTCTTTCCTTACTGCTCTCACTTACACTCACTCTCACCGTACTGCTCTCACTTACTCTCACTCTTCCCTTAGTGCTCTGACTTACTCTCACTCTCACCGTACTGCTCTCACTTACTCTCACTCTTCCCTTACTGCTCTTACTTACTCACACTCTTCCCTTACTGCTCTCACTTACTCTCACTCTCACCGTACTGCTCTCACTTACTCTCACTCTTCCCTTAGTGCTCTGACTTACTCTCACTCTCACCGTACTGCTCTCACTTACTCTCACTCTTCCCTTACTGCTCTTACTTACTCTCACTCTTCCCTTACTGCTCTCACTTACTCTCACTCTCACCGTACTGCTCTCACTTACTCTCACTCTTCCCTTAGTGCTCTGACTTACTCTTACTCTCACCGTACTGCTCTCACTTACTCTCACTCTTCCCTTCTGCTCTTACTTACTCTCACTCTTCCCTTACTGCTCTCACTTACTCTCACTCTTCCCTTACTGCTCTCACATACTCTCAATCTTCCCTTACTGCTCTCACTCACTCTCACTCTTCCCTTACTGCTCTCACTCACTCTCACTCTTCCCTTACTGCTCTCACGCTCACTCTTCCCTTACTGCTCTCACTTACTCTCACTCTCACCGTGCTGCTCTCACTTACTCTCACTCTCACCGTGCTGCTCTCACTTACTCTCACTCTCACCGTACTGCTCTCACTTACTCTCAATCTTCCCTTACTGCTCTTACTTACTCTCTCTCTCTCACCGTACTGCTCTTACTTACTCTCACTCTCACCGTACTGCTCTTACTTACTCTCACTCTCACCGTACTGCTCTTACTCTCATTCTTCCCTTACTGCTCTTACTTACTCTCTCTCTCACCGTACTGCTCTTACTTACTCTCACTCTCACCATACTGCTCTCACTCTCACTCTCACCGTACTGCTCTTACTTACTCTCACTCATCCCTTACTGCTCTTACTTACTCTCACTCTCACCGTATTGTTCTTACTTACTCTCACTCATCCCTTACTGCACTTACTTACTCTCACTCTTTACTTACTGCTATTACTTACTCTCACTCATCCCTTACTGCTCCTACTAACTCTCACTCTCACCGTATTGTTCTTACTTACTCTCACTCTTCCCTTACTGCTCTTACTTACTCTCACTCTTCCCTTACTGCTCTCACTCACTCTCACCGTACTGCTCTTACTTACTCTCACTCTTCCCTTATTGCTCTTACTTACTCTCACTCATCCCTTACTGCTCTTACTTACTCTCTCTCTCACCGTACTGCTCTTACTTACTCTCACTCATCCCTTACTGCTCTAACTTACTCTCACTCTTTCCTTACTGCTCTTACTTACTCTCACTCTCACCGTATTGTTCTTACTTACTCTCACTCTTCCCTTACTGTTCTCTCTCACTCTCACTCTCACCGTACTGCTCTTACTTACTCTCACTCTTCCCTTACTGGTCTTATTTACTCTCACTCTTCCGTTACTGCTCTCACTTACTCTCACTCTCACCGTACTGCTCTTACTTACTCTCACTCCTCCCTTACTGCTCTCACCCTCACTGTACTTCTCACGCTTAAACTCACTCTGTGTACTTACTTCTCACACTTACTCTCACTCTCACCGTACTTCTCACACAGTCTCACTGTCACCGTATTTTCGCACACTTACTCTCACTCTCACTGTACTTCTCACACTTACTCTCACTCTCACCGTATTTTTCACTCTTACTGTCACTCTAACTGTACTTCTCACACTTACTCTCACTCTCACCGTACTTCTCACACATACTCTCACTCTCACCGTATTTCTCACACTTACTCTCACTCTTTCCTTACTGCTCTTACTTACTCTCACTCTCATTGTACTTCTCACACTTACTCTCACTCTCACTGTACTTCTCGCAACTTACTCTCACTCCCAACGTATTTCTCACACTTACTCTCACTCTCACTGTACTTCTCACACTTACTCTCACTCTCACCGTACTTCTCTTACGCTCACTCTCACCACAATTCTCACACTTACTCTCACTCTCACCGTATTTCTCACACCTGCTATACAGAGAAGATCCATCTGCTATAAGAGAACATCCACCTGCTATACAGAGAACATCCACCTGCTATACAGTGAACATCCTCCTGCTATACAGAGAACATCCTCCCGCTATACAGAGAACATCCTCCTGCTATACAGAGAACATCCTCCTGCTATACAGAGAACATCCTCCTACTATACAGAGAACATCTGCTATAAAGAGAACATCCTCCTGCTATACAGAGAACATCTGCTATAAAGAGAACAAACTCCTGCTATACAGAGAACATACACCTGCTATACAGAGAACATCCACCTGCTATACAGAGAACATCCTCCTGCTATACAGAGAACATCCTCCTACTATACAGAGAACATCTGCTATAAAGAGAAGATCCACCTGCTATACAGAGAACATACACCTGCTATACAGAGAACATCCACCTGCTATACAGAGAACATCCTCCTGCTATACAGAGAACATCCTCCTACTATACAGAGAACATCTGCTATAAAGAGAACATCCTCCTGCTATACAGAGAACATACACCTGCTATACAGAGAACATCCACCTGCTATACAGAGAACATCCTCCTGCTATACAGAGAACATCCTCCTGCTATACAGAGAACATCCTCCTGCTATACAAAGAACATCCTCCTGCTATACAGAGAACATCCTCCCGCTATACAGAGAACATCCTCCTGCTATACAAAGAACATCCTCCTGCTATACAGAGAACATCCGCCTGCTATACGTCTTTTACAGTTTGTTTACGTCCTTCGCGTTGTGCTGTGTCCCTGACCATCTCACTCATTATTTATATGTGCTCCTCCCTGTGTGATCCCTGCCTCATGCATGTGTTCCCTCCTGTCTGTTCCATGTCTCATGCATGTATTCCCTCCTATCTATTCCATGTCTGATGCATGTGTTCCCTCCTGTCTGTTCCATGTCTGATGCATGTGTTCCCTCCTGTCTGTTCCATGTCTGATGCATGTGTTCCCTCCTGTCTGTTCCATGTCTCATGCATGTGTTCCCTCCTGTCTGTTCCATGTCTCATGCATGTGTTCCATCCTGTCTGTTCCATGTCTGATGCATGTGTTCCCTCCTGTGTGATCCATGTCTGATGCATGTGTTCCCTCCTGTCTGTTCCAAGTCTGATGCATGTGTTCCCTCCTGTCTGTTCCATGTCTGATGCATGTGTTCCCTCCTGTCTGTTCCATGTCTGATGCATGTGTTCCCTCCTGTGTGATCCATGCCTCATGCATGTGTTCCCTCCTGTCTGTTCCATGTCTCATGCATGTGTTCCCTCCTGTCTGTTCCATGTCTGATGCATGTATTCCCTCCTGTCTGTTCCATGTCTAATGCATGTATTCCCTCCTGTCTGTTCCATGTCTGATGCATGTGATCCCTCCTGTCTGTTCCATGTCTCATGCATTTGTTCCCTCCTGTCTGTTCCATGTCTGATGCATGTGTTCCCTACTGTGTGATCCATGTCTGATGCAGGTGTTCCATCCTGTCTGTTCCATGTCTGATGCATGTGTTCCCTCCTGTCTGTTCCATGTCTGATGCATGTGTTCCCTCCTGTCTGTTCCATGTCTGATGCATGTGTTCCCTCCTGTGTGATCCATGACTCATGCATGTGTTCCCTCCTGTCTGTTCCATGTCTGATGCATGTGTTCCCTCCTGTCTGTTCCATGTCTGATGCATGTGTTCCCTCCTGTCTGTTCCATGTCTGATGCATGTGTTCCCTCCTGTCTGTTCCATGTCTGATGCATGTGTTCCCTCCTGTGTGATCCATGTCTGATGCATGTGTTCCCTCCTGTCTGTTCCATGTCTGATGCATGTGTTCCCTCCTGTCTGTTCCATGTCTGATGCATGTGTTCCCTCCTATCTGTTCCATGTCTGATGCATGTGTTCCCTCCTGTCTGTTCCATGTCTGATGCATGTGTTCCCTCCTGTTGTTCCATGTCTGATGCATGTGTTCCCTCCTGTCTGTTCCATGTCTGATGCATGTGTTCCCTCCTGTCTGTTCCATGTCTCATGCATGTGTTCCCTCCTGTCTGTTCCATGTCTGATGCATGTGTTCCCTCCTGTCTGTTCCATGTCTGATGCATGTGTTCCCTCCTGTCTGTTCCATGTCTGATGCATGTGTTCCCTCCTGTCTGTTCCATGTCTGATGCATGTGTTCCCTCCTGTTTGTTCCATGTCTGATGCATGTGTTCCCTCCTGTCTGTTCCATGTCTGATGCATGTGTTCCCTCCTGTCTGTTCCATGTCTGATGCATGTGTTCCCTCCTGTCTGTTCCATGTCTGATGCATGTGTTCCCTCCTGTCTGTTCCATGTCTGATGCATGTGTTCCCTCCTGTCTGTTCCATGTCTGATGCATGTGTTCCCTCCTGTCTGTTCCATGTCTGATGCATGTGTTCCCTCCTGTCTGTTCCATGTCTGATGCATGTGTTCCCTCCTGTCTGTTCCATGTCTGATGCATGTGTTCCCTCCTGTGTGATCCATGTCTGATGCATGTGTTCCCTCCTGTCTGTTCCATGTCTGATGCATGTGTTCCCTCCTGTCTGTTCCATGTCTGATGCATGTGTTCCCTCCTGTCTGTTCCATGTCTGATGCATGTGTTCCCTCCTGTCTGTTCCATGTCTGATGCATGTGTTCCCTCCTGTCTGTTCCATGTCTGATGCATGTGTTCCCTCCTGTCGTGATCCATGTCTGATGCATGGTGTTCCTCCTGTCTGTCCTGGCTGATGGCATGTGTTCCCTCCTGTTGTTCCATGTCTGATGCATGTGTTCCTCCTGTCCTGTCTATGTCTGATGCACGTGTTCCTCCTGTGTGTTCCATTGCTGATGCATGTGTTCCCTCCTGTCTGTTCCATGTCTGCGCATGTGTTCCCTCTGTCTGATCCATGTCTGATGCATGTAACCCTCCTGTTCTGTTCCATGTCTGATGCGTGTGTTCCCTCCCGTGTGATCCATGTCGTGATGCATTGGTTTTCCACCTCCTGTCTGTTCCATATCTGATGCATGTGTTCCCCTCCTTTCTGTTCCCTGGGTAATGTCTGATGCGATGTTGTTCCCTTCCTTCTGTTCCCATGTCTGATTCATGTGTCCCTCCTTTCGTTCATGTCTGATTCATGTGTTCCCTCCTGTCTGATTCCATGTCTGATGCATAGGTTCCCTCCTGTGTGATCCATGTCTGATGCATGTGTTTCCCTCCTGTTTGTTCAATGTCTGATGATGTTTCACCTCCATGTCTGTTCCATGTCTGATGCATGTGTTCCCTCCTGTCTGTTCCATGTCTGATGCATGTGTTCCCTCCTGTCTGTTCCATGTCTGATGCATGTGTTCCCTCCTGTCTGTTCATGTCTGATGCATGTGTTCCTCCTGTCTGTTCCATGTCTGATGCATTGTTCCCTCTGTCTGTTCCATGTCTGATGCATGTGTTCCTCCTGTCTGTTCCATGTCTGATGCATGTGTTCCTCCTGTCTGTTCCATGTCTGATGCATGTGTTCCCTCCTGTCTGTTCCATGTCTGATGCATGTGTTCCCTCCTTCTGTTCCATGCTCATGCATGTGTTCCTCCTGTCTTCCATGTCTGATGCATGTGTTCCCTCCTGTCTGTTCCATGTCTATGCAATTCCACTGTCGTTCCTTCTGAGCATGGTTCCTCCTGTGTCCATGTCTGATGCATGTGTTCCCTCTCTCCAGTCTATGTTTGTCCCTACCTGTCGTTCTTCTGATGCATGTTCCCTCCTGTCTTTCCATGTCTGATGCATGTTTCCCTCCTGTCTGTTCATGTCTGATGCAGTTTCCCTTCTGTTCATGTCTGATGCATGTGTTCCATCCTGTGTCATGCTGAATGCATGTGTTCCTCTGTCTGTTCCATGTCTGATGCATGTGTTCCCTCTGTCTGTCCATGTCTGATGCATGTGTTCTCCCTGCTGTTCCTTTCCATCAGCATTTCCCTCATGTCGTTCATGTCTGATGCATGTTCCCTCTGTCTGTTCACATGTCTGATGCATGGTTCCTCCTGTTTCCATGTCTGATGCATGTGTTCATCATGTCTGTTCCATGTCTGATGCAATGTTCCCTCATGTCTGTTCCATGTCTGATGCATGGCTTCATCATCTGTTCATGTCTATCATGTGTTCCCTCTTGTTCCAGTCTGATGCATGTCTCAGTTCCATGTTCTGACATGTAGATTCTCCTCTGGTGCCATCCATTACTCCACTCATCTCCTGTCCCACATCAGCATCATCGCAGGCTCTCCTGTCCCAACATCACATCATCAGGTTCTCCTTGGTCTCACCACATGCACATCATCTCAGGTTCTCCTGGTTCACCAACTCACACATCATCAGCAGGTTCTCCCTGGTCACCAACTCACACATCATCATGCAGGTCTCCTGGTTCACCAACATCACACATCATCACAGGTTCTCCTGGTCACCAACATCACACATCATCATCAGGTTCTCCTTGGTTCACCAACATCACACATCATCATCAGGTTCTCCCTGGTTCACCAACATCACACACATCACATGTCTCCCTGGTCACCAACATCATCACAATCATACAGGTTCTCCTGGTTCACCAACATCACACATAATCAGCAGGCTCTCCCTGGTCCACCAACATCACACATCATCAGCAGGTTCTCCCTGTTCCACCAACATCACACATCATCACAGGTTTCCCTGGTTCCACCAACATCCACAGCATTCAGCAGGTTCTCCCTGGTCCACCAACATCACACATCATCAGCAGGCTTCTCCCTGGTCCACCAACATCACACATCATCAGCAGGTTCTCCCTGGTCCACCAACATCACACATCATCAGCAGGTTCTCCCTGGTCCACCAACATCACACATCATCAGCAGGCTCTCCCTGGTCCACCAACATCACACATCATCAGCAGGTTCTCCCTGGTCCACCAACATCACACATCATCAGCAGGCTCTCCCTGTCCACCAACATCACACATCATCATCAGGTTCTCCCTGGTCCACCAACATCACACATCATCAGCAGGTTCTCCCTGGTTCACCAACATCACACATCATCAGCAGGTTCTCCCTGGTCCACCAACATCACACATCATCAGCAGGCTTTCCCTGGTCCACCAACATCACACATCATCAGCAGGTTCTCCCTGGTCCACCAACATCACACATCATCAGCAGGCTCTCCCTGGTCCACCAACATCACACATCATCAGCAGGTTCTCCCTGGTCCACCAACATCACACATCATCAGCAGGTTCTCCCTGGTCCACCAACATCACACATCATCAGCAGGCTTCTCCCTGGTCCACCACAACATCACACATGCATCAGCAGTTCTCCCTTTCCACCAACATCACAGAGCATCAGCAGGCTCTCCCTGGTCCACCAACATCACACATCATCAGCAGGTTCTCCCTGGTCCACCAACATCACACATCATCAGCAGGTTCTCCCTGGTCCACCAACATCACACATCATCAGCAGGTTCTCCCTTATCCACCAACATCACACATCATCAACAGGTTCTCCCTGGTCCACCAACATCACACATCATCAGCAGGTTCTCCCTGGTCCACCAACATCACACATCGTCAGCAGGTCTCCCTTCCACCAACATCACACATCATCAACAGGTTCTCCCTGGTCCACCAACATACACATCATCAGCAGGCTCTCCCTGGTCCACCAACATCACACATCATCAGCAGGTTCTCCCTTATCCACCAACATCACACATCATCAGCAGGTTCTCCCTTAGTCCACCAACATCACACACATCATGAGCAGGTTCTCCCTGGTCCACCAACATTACACATCATCAGCAGGCTCTCCCTGGTCCCACCAACATCACACATCATCAGCAGGTTCTCCCTGGTCCACCAACATCACACATCATCAACAGGTTCTCCCTTATCCACCAACATCACACATCATCAGCAGGTTCTCCCTGTCCACCAACATCACACATCATCAACAGGTTCTCCCTGTCCACCAACATCACACATCATCAACAGGTTCTCCCTGGTCCACCAACATCACACATCATGAGCAGGTTCTCCCTGGTCCACCAACATCCCACACCACAAGAACACAGAGCAGGCGACGAAAGTGACCTGGTCCATCTTATCCTGGCACTTAGGCTTCAAAGTTGCCAACATTAAAAGAAGAGAAAAATTTACTTTTCATCTCAGCTTCTATGAATGGCGAGGGAAGAGCAGTAATGAGGCACCATTTCCACCTCTTCCTCACCTTGACTGACTATCGGAAGGCCTTTGTGTTGGCTGCCTAAAAGGCCGGTCCACACACACACACACACTGCTGGCTGGTCGCTCTCTTGTTAACTCAAAGGTCGTCTCTATGACCCAGCTTAGCTGACATCACTTAGATGTGACTGAGCTTTACTAGCCTGAAGTGACTACACTTCACTGCCAACACTCTGAAGTGACAATCTTCCACCTCCCCCAGCCTGAAGTGACTGCACTTCACTGCCAATACTCTGAAGTGACAATCTTCCACTTCCCCCAGCCTGAAGTGCCTGCCCTTCAATGCCACCAGCTTTAAGTGCTGCACCTCTTGCTCTTCACTGCCCACCAAACCTCCTTCACTGCCCCAGCCTGAAGTGACTGCACTTCACTGCCAATACTCTGAAGTGACAATCTTCCACTTCCCCCAGCCTGAAGTGCCTGCCCTTCAATGCCACCAGCTTTAAGTGCCAGCCTTCTTGCTCTTCACTGCCACCAGCACCTGCCCTTCACTGCCACCACCTGAAGTGACTGCACTTCACTGCCAATACTCTGAAGTGACAATCTTCCACTTCCCCCAGCCTGAAGTGCCTGCCCTTCAATGCCACCAGCTTTAAGTGCCAGCCTTCTTGCTCTTCACTGCCACCAGCACCTGCCCTTCACTGCCACCAGCCTGAAGTGACTACACTTCACTGCCAACACTCTGAAGTGACTATCTTGCACTGCCGCCAGTCTAAAGTGACTGCACTTCACTGCCAACAGCCTGAAGAGACTGCATCTCACTGCCACCAGCCTGAGGGGATTGTGTTCCGCTGCCACCAGCCTGAAGTGACAAGCCACTCCAACCACTGTGAAGCCACTGGCCCTCATTATCACCACTGTAAAGTCACTAGCCCTTATCATGACCATTAAGACCCCTGTGGATCCACTGGACCTTAATTTTACCACTGTGACGCAAGTGAACTCACTGTGACCACTGTGAAGTTACTGACCCTACTATGACCACTGGGAAGCCACTGGCTCCCACTATAACTACCATGAAGCCACTGAACCTCAGTATGATCACTGTGAAGTCACTGACCCTCATTATGACCACTGTGAAACCACTGGCCCTCACTATGACCACTGTGAAGCCACTGATCCTCACCATGACCATTCTGAAGCCACTAGCCCTCACATGACCACTGTGAACCCACTAGCACCCACTATGACCACTGTTTAGCCAGTAGCCCTCATCATGACCACTGTGAACCCACTAGCACCCACTATGACCACTGCTTAGCCAGTAGCCCTCATCATGACCACTGTGAGGCAACTGGCCCTCATTAAGCCCACCGTAAAGCCACTGAATGGCCTTCACTATGACCACTGAGAATCTACTGGATGGCCTTCATTATAACCACTGCGAAACCACTGGCTGGCCTTCTCTGTGTCCACTCTGAAACCACTAGTTAGCCTTCATTATAACCACTATGTAGCCACAGGATGACACTCACTATGACCACTGTGAACTTACTGGATGGCCCTTAATATGACCACTGTGAAACCACTGGCAGGCCTTCTCTATTACCACTGTAAAGCCGCTGGTTGGCCGTCACTATGGCCACTGTGAAGGCAATTTTCTTACATGTCTATCAGTGAGGATCAACCGATCTCCACCACCATCACCACCACTGTAATCCAACAAGTCTCCACTGTGAAGTTACAAATCCCCACTAAGACCACTGCGAAGTGGGTCATTGGCTTTACTACCAATCACAGTGGAGCGAGCGGCCTTTATCACCTCCACTCTCGAGCGAATGGCCTCTATCACTGTTACTATCAAGTGACTGGCGTCTGTCACTGCTACTGTCAAGTGACTAGCCTCTATCACTGCTACTGTCAAGTGACTGTCCCCTACCATTGTTACTGTCAAGTGACTGTCCTCTACCATTGCTTACTGTCGAGTGACTGTCCTCTACCATTGTTACTGTCAAGTGACTGTCCTCTACCATTGTTACTGTCAAGTGACTGGCCCCTACCATTGTTACTGTCAAGTGACTTTCCTCTACCATTGTAGTTACTGTCAAGTGACTGCCTACCTGTTACTGTCAAGTGACTTCCTCTACATTGTTTACTGTCAAGTGACTGTCCTCTATCACTGTTACTGTCAAGTGACTGTCCTCTATCACTGTTACTGTCAAGTGACTGCCTCTATCACTGTTACTGTCAAGTGACTGGCCTCTATCACTGTTACTGTCAGTGACTGGCCTCTATCACTGTTACTGTCAAGTGACTGGCCCTATCACTGTTACTGTCAAGTGACTGGCCTCTATCACTGTTACTGTCAAGTGACTGGCCTCTATCACTGTTACTGTCAAGTGACTGGCCTCTATCACTGTTACTGTCAAGTGACTGGCCTCTATCACTGTTACTGTCAAGTGACTGGCCTCTATCACTGTTACTGTCAAGTGACTGGCCTCTATCACTGTTACTGTCAAGTGACTGGCCTCTATCACTGTTACTGTCAAGTGACTGGCCTCTACCATTGTTACTGTCAAGTGACTGGCCCCTACCATTGTTACTGTCAAGTGATTGTCCTCTACCATTGTTACTGTCAAGTGACTGACCTCTACCATTGTTACTGTCAAGGGACTGACCCCTACCATTGTTACTGTCAAGTGACTGGCCCCTACCATTGTTACTGTCAAGTGACTGTCCTCTACCATTGTTACTGTCAAGTGACTGCCCCCTACCATTGTTACTGTCAAGTGACTGTCCTCTCCCATTGTTACTGTCAAGTGACTGTCCTCTACCATTGTTACTGTCAAGTGACTGTCCTCTACCATTGTTACTGTCAAGTGACTGTCCTCTACCATTGTTACTGTCAAGTGACTGTCCTCTACCATTGTTACTGTCAAGTGACTGTCCTCTACCATTGTTACTGTCAAGTGACTGGCCCCTACCATTGTTACTGTCAAGTGACTGTCCTCTACCATTGTTACTGTCAAGTGACTGTCCTCTATCACTGTTACTGTCAAGTGACTGTCCTCTACCATTGTTAGTGTTAAGTGACTGTCCTCTATCACTGCTACTGTCAAGTGACTGGCCTCTATCACTGTTACTGTCAAGTGACTGTCCTCTACCATTGTTACTGTCAAGTGACTGTCCTCTGTCACTGCTACTGTCAAGTGACTGGCCTCTATCACTGTTACTGTCAAGTGACTGGCCTCTATCACTGTTACTCTCAAGTGACTGGCCTCTATCACTGTTACTGTCAAGTGACTGTCCTCTACCATTGTTACTGTCAAGTGACTGTCCTCTATCACTGCTACTGTCAAGTGACTGGCCTCTATCATTGTTACTGTCAAGTGACTGTCCTCTATCACAGCTACTGTCAAGTGACTGTCCTCTACCATTGTTACTGTCAAGTGACTGTCCTCTATCACTGCTACTCTCAAGTGACTGGCCTCTATCACTGTTACTGTCAAGTGACTGTCCTCTACCATTGTTACTGTCAAATGAGTGTCCTCTATAACTGTTACTGTCAAGTGACTGGCCTCTATCACTGTTACTGTCAAGTGACTGTCCTGTACCACTGCTACTGTCAAGTGACTGTCCTCTACCATTGTTACTGTCAAGTGACTGTCCCCTATCACTGCTGCTGTCAAGTGACTGGCCTCTATCAATGTTACTGTCAAGTGACTGGCCTCTATCACTGTTACTGTCAAATGATTGGCCTCTATCACTGTTACTGTAAAGTGACTAGCCTCTATCACTGCTACTGTCAATTGACTGGCCTCTATCACTGATACTGTCAAGTGACTGGCCTCTGTCACTGTTACTGTCAAGTGACTGTCCTCTATCTCTGTTACTGTCAAGTGACTGTCCTCTACCATTGTTACTGTCAAGTGACTGTCCTCTATCACTGCTACTGTCAAGTGACTGGCCTCTATCACTGCTACTGTCAATTGACTGGCCTCTATCACTGTTACTGTCAAGTGACTTCCTCTACCATTGTTACTATCAGGTGACTGTCCTCTATCACTGCTACTGTCAAGTGACTGGCCTCTATCACTGTTACTGTCAAGTGACTGTCCTCTACCATTGTTACTGTCAAGTGACTGTCCTCTATCACTGCTACTGTCAAGTGACTGGCCTCCATCACTGTTACTGTCAAGTGACTTCCTCTACCATTATTACTGTCAAGTGACTGGCCTCTATCACTGCTACTGTCAAGTGACTGTCCTCTATCACTGCTACTGTCAAGTGACTGGCCTCTATCACTGTTACTGTCAAGTGACTGGCCTCTATCACTGCTACTGTCAAGTGACTGTCCTCTATCATTGCTACTGTCAAGTGACTGGCCTCTATCACTGTTACTGTCAAGTGACTGGCCCCTACCACTGTTACTGTCAAGTGACTGTCCTCTATCACTGTTACTGCAAGTAACTGTCCTCTACCATTGTTATTGTCAAGTGACTGTCCTCTATCACTGTTACGGTCAAGTGACTGTCCTCTAACATTGTTATTGTCAAGTGACTGTCCTCTAACACTGTTACTGTCAAGTGACTGGCCTCTATCACTGTTACTGTCAAGTGACTGTCCTCTACCATTGTTAATGTCAAGTGACTGTCCTCTATCATTGTTACTGTCAAGTGACTGGCCTCTATCACTGTTACTGTCAAGTGACTGTCCTCTACCATTGTTACTGTCAAGTGACTGTCCTCTATCACTGTTACTGTCAAGTGACTGTCCTCTATCACTGTTACTGTCAAGTGACTGTCCTCTGTCACTGTTACTGTCAAGTGACTGTCCTCTACCATTGTTACTGTCAAGTGACTGTCCTCTATCATTGTTACTGTCAAGTGACTGTCCTCTATCACTGTTACTGTCAAGTGACTGTCCTCTACCATTGTTACTGTCAAGTGACTGTCCTCTATCATTGTTACTGTCAAGTGACTGTCCTCTATCACTGTTACTGTCAAGTGACTGTCCTCTATCACTGTTACTGTCAAGTGACTGTCCTCTGTCACTGTTACTGTCAAGTGACTGGCCTCTATCACTGTTACTGTCAAGTGACTGGCCTCTATCACTGTTACTGTCAAGTGACTGTCCTCTACCATGGTACTGTCAAGTGACTGTCCTGTATCACTGTTACTCTCAAGTGACTGTCCTCTATCACTGTTACTGTCAAGTGACTGGCCTCTATCACTGTTACTGTCAAGTGACTGGCCTCTATCACTGTTACTGTCAAGTGACTGGCCTCTATCACTGTTACTGTCAAGTGACTGTCCTCTACCATTGTAGTCAAGTGACTGTCCTGTATCACTGTTACTCTCAAGTGACTGTCCTCTATCACTGTTACTGTCAAGTGACTGGCCTCTATCACTGTTACTGTCAAGTGACTGGCCTCTAGCACTGTTACTGTCAAGTGACTGTCCTCTATCACTGTTACTGTCAAGTGACTTTACAGTAAACAGTCACCTGTTGCTAACCTGACTGTATTCCACTACTCTTCATCTTAGAGCATTAAGACCCAGATGCTCGTATAGGCAACATATAGCCCATTATACCCACCATTATATATGAAACATATAGCCCATTATGCCACCATTATATATGAACCATATAGCCCATTATACCCACCATTATATATGAAACGTATAGCCCATTATGCCACCATTATATATGAAACATATAGCCCATTATACCCACCATTATATATGAAACATATAGCCCATTATACCACCATTATATATGAAACATATAGCCCATTATACCCACCATTATATATGAAACATATAGCCCATTATGCCACCATTATATATGAACCATATAGCCCATTATACCCACCATTATATATGAAACGTATAGCCATTATGCCACCATTATATATGAAACATATAGCCATATACCCACCATTAATATGAAACATATAGCCATTATACCACCATATATATGAAACTATAAGCCCATATACCACCATTATATATGAAACATATAGCCCATTATACCCACCATTATATATGAAACATATAGCCCATTATACCCACCATTATATATGAAACATATAGCCCATTATACCCACCATTATATATGAAACATATAGCCCATTATACCCACCATTATATATGAAACATATAGCCCATTATGCCCACCATTATAATGATACATTAGCCCATTATACCCACATTAATTAGAAACATATAGCCCATTATACCCACCATTATATATGAAATATATAACTTCCTATAACCGTGACTTTACAACAGTGACTGGTCTGTTGTGTGAGCCATCACTAGAGCCAGCCACAGTTGTGACCACGAGCCTGACCTGACCTGACCTGACCTCACTCCCCATCATCATACCTGTGACCTAACGGGTCTCTACTGTCCTCACAGTGAGGCAACTGGTCTCTACTGTCCTCACAGTGAGGCAACTGGTCTCTACTGTCCTCACAGTGAGGCAACTGGTCTCTACTGTCCTCACAGTGAGGCAACTGGTCTCTACTGTCCTCACAGTGAGGCAGCTGGTCTCTACTGTCCTCACAGTGAGGCAGCTGGTCTCTACTCTCCTCACAGTGAGGCAACTGGTCTCTACTGTCCTCACAGTGAGGCAGCTGGTCTCTACTGTCCTCACAGTGAGGCAGCTGGTCTCTACTGTCCTCACAGTGAGGCAACTGGTCTCTATGTCCTCACAGTGAGGCAGCTGGTCCTACTGTCCTCACAGTGAGGCAGCTGGTCTCTACTCTCCTCACAGTGAGGCAGCTGGTCTCTACTGTCCTCACAGTGAGGCAACTGGTCTCTACTGTCCTCACAGTGAGGCAGCTGGTCTCTACTGTCCTCACAGTGAGGCAGCTGGTCTCTACTATCCTCACAGTGAGGCAACTGGTTTCTACTGTCCTCACAGTGAGGCAGCTGGTCTCTACTGTCCTCACAGTGAGGCAACTGGACTCTACTGTCCTCACAGTGAGGCACCTGGTCTCTACTGCCCTTACAGTGAGGCAACTGGTCTCTACTGTCCTCACAGTGAGGCAACTGGTCTCTGCCTCTGGGTGTCGCAAGCGACCCGTGTAAGCCAGCAACAGGAATATTCCAGGTGTACACTGGATATGAAGACATGCTGGAGGCAGGAGGAGAGGCAGGAGGAGAGGCAGTGTTCCTGGCGTCAGCACTGATCCAGTGGTACGCTAGAGGCAGGAGGAGAGGCAGGAGGAGAGGCAGTGTTCCTGGCGTCAGCACTGATCCAGTGGTGCGCTAGAGGCAGGAGGAGAGGCAGTAGGAGAGGCAGCGTTCCTGGCGTCAGTATTGATCCAGTGGTACTTACGCCACAGGCACGGTAGAGGCAGGAGAGGCAGCGTTCCTGGCGTCAGTATTGATCCAGTGGTACGCATGCTAGAGGCACCATCGAGGCAGGAGGAGAGGCAATGTTCCTGGCATCAGTATTGATCCAGTGGTACGCATGCTAGAGGCACCATCGAGGCAGGAGGAGAGGCAATGTTCCTGGCGTCAGTATTGATCCAGTGGTACGCATGCTAGAGGCACCATCGAGGCAGGAGGAGAGGCAGCGTTCCTGGCGTCAGTATTGATCCAGTGGTACGCATGCTAGACGCATGCTAGAGGCACCATCGAGGCAGGAGGAGAGGCAGCTTCCTGGCGTCAGTATTGATCCAGTGGTACTTACGCCAAGAGCACGGTACAGGCAGGAGAGGCAGCGTTCCTGGCGTCAGTACTGATCCAGTGGTACGCACGCTAGAGGCACCGTAGAGGCAGTAAGAGAGGCAGTCTTCCTTGCTCAGTATTGATCCAGTGGTACGTACGATAAAGGCACCATAGAGGCAGGAGGAGAGGTTAAAGGCATCAGAGGTCCTACCAGAGTTCCCACTGATCAATGGTTGACCCACCATAACGTCAGAGGACCCACTGATCCATGGTTGACCCACCATACGTCAGAGGACCCACTGATCCATGGTTGACCCACCATAACGTCAGAAGGACCCACTGCATACATGGTTGACCCACCATACGTCAGAGACCCACTGATCCATGGTTGACCCACCATAACGTCAGAGGACCCACTGATCCATGGTTGACCCACCATAACGTCAGAGGACCCACTGATCCATGGTTGACCCACCATACGTCAGAGGACCCACTGATCCATGGTTGACCCACCATAACGTCAGAGGACCCACTGATACATGGTTGACCCACCATAACGTCAGAGGACCCACTGATCCATGGTTGACCCACCATACGTCAGAGAACCCACTGATCCATGGTTGACCCACCATAACGTCAGAGGACTCACTGATCCATGGTTGACCCACCATAATGTCAGAGGACCCATTGATACATGGTTGACCCACCATAACGTCAGAGGACCCACTGATCCATGGTTGACCCACAATAACGTCAGAGGACCCACTCATCCATGGTTGACCCACCATAACGTCAGAGGACCCACTGATCCATGGTTGACCCACCGTACGTCAGAGAACCCAATGATCCATGGTTGACCCACCATAACGTCAGAGGACCCACTCATCCATGGTTGACCCACCATACGTCAGAGAACCCACTGATCCATGGTTGACCCACCATAACGTCAGAGGACTCACTGATCCATGGTTGACCCACCATAACGTCAGAGGACCCACTGATCCATGGTTGACCCACCATAACGTCAGAGGACCCACTGATCCATGGTTGACCCACCATAACGTCAGAGGACCCACTGATCCATGGTTGACCCACCATAACGTCAGAGGACCCACTGATCCATGGTTGACCCACCATAACGTCAGAGGACCCACTGATCCATGGTTGACCCACCATAACGTCAGAGGACCCACTGATCCATGGTTGACCCACCATAACGTCAGAGGACCCACTGATCCATGGTTGACCCACCATACGTCAGAGGACCCACTGATCCATGGTTGACCCACCATAACGTCAGAGGACCCACTGATCCATGGTTGACCCACCATAACGTCAGAGGACCCACTGATCCATGGTTGACCCACCATAACGTCAGAGGACCCACTGATCCATGGTTGACCCACCATACGTCAGAGGACCCACTGATCCATGGTTGACCCACCATAATGTCAGAGGACCCACTGATCCATGGTTGACCCACCATAACGTCAGAGGACCCACTGATCCATGGTTGACCCACCATAACGTCAGAGGACCCACTGATCCATGGTTGACCCACCATAACGTCAGAGGACCCACTGATCCATGGTTGACCCACCATAACGTCAGAGGACCCACTGATCCATGGTTGACCCAACATAAGACAGAGGACCCACTGATCCATGGTTGACCCACCATAACGTCAGAGGACCCAATGATCATGGTTGACCACCATAATGACAGAGGACCCACTGATCCATGGTTGACCCACCATAACGTCAGAGGACCCACTGATCCATGGTTGACCCACCATAATGACAGAGGACCCACTGATCCATGGTTGACCCACCATAACGTCAGAGGACCCACTGATCCATGGTTGACCCACCATAACGTCAGAGGACCCACTGATCCATGGTTGACCCACCATAACGTCAGAGGACCCACTCATCCATGGTTGACCCACCATAACGTCAGAGGACCCACTGATCCATGGTTGACCCCCATAAACGTCAGAGGACCCCACTGCATCCATGGTTGACCCACCATACCGTCAGAGGACCCACTGATCCATGGTTGACCCACCATAACGTCAGAGAACTCACTGATCCATGGTTGACCCACCATAATGTCAGAGGACCCACTGATCCATTGTTGACCAACGATACGTCAGAGGACCCACTGATCCATGGTCGACCCAACCATAACGTCAGAGGACCCAATGGGACCCACAACTTCAAGGACCACTGATCATGGTTGACCCACCATAACGCAGATGACCCACTCATCCATGGTGATACCCACCATAACGTCAGCGGACCCCAATGATCCATGGTTGACCCCACCATAATGACAGAGGACCCAGCTGATCCATGGATGACCCACCATAACGTCAGAGGACCCAGTGATCCATGGTTTGAACCCACCATAAATACAGAGGAGACCCACTGATCCATGGTTGATCCCACCATAACGTCAGAGGACCCACTGATCCATGGTAGACCCCACCATAACGTCAGAGGACCCACTGATCCATGGTTGACCCACCATAACGTCAGAGGACCCACTGATCCATGGTTGACCCACCATAAAGTCAGAGGACCCACTGATCCATGGTTGACCCACCATAACGTCAGAGGACCCACTGATCCATGGTTGACCCACCATAACGACAGAGGACCCACTGATCTATGGTTGACCCACCATGATATCAGAAGACCCACTGATCCATGGTTGACCCACCATAACGTCAGAGGACCCACAGATCCATGGTTGACCCACCATAGTCAGAGGACCCACTGATCCATGGTTGACCCACCATAATGTCAGAGGACCCACTGATCCATGGTTGACCCACCATAACGTCAGAGAACCCACTGATCCATGATTGACCCACCATAACGTCAAAGAACCCACTGATCCATGGTTGACCCACTATAACGTCAGAGGACCCACTCCTCCATGGTTGACCCACCATAACGTCAGAGGACCCACTCATCCATGGTTGACTCACCATACGCCAGAGGACCCACTGATGCATGGTTGACCCACCATAACGTCAGAGAACCCACTGATCTATGATTGACCCACCATAACGTCAAAGAACCCACTGATCCATGGTTGACCCACTATAACGTCAGAGGACCCACTCCTCCATGGTTGACCCACCATAACGTCAGAGGACCCACTCATCCATGGTTGACTCACCATACGTCAGAGGACCCACTGATGCATGGTTGACCCACCATAACGTCAGAGAACCCACTGATCCATGGTTGACCCACCATAGTCAGAGGACCCACTCATCCATGGTTGACCCACCATAACGTCAGAGAACCCACTGATCCATGGTTGACCCACCATAGTCAGAGGACCCACTGATCCATGGTTGACCCAACATAACGTCAGAGGACCCACTGATTCATGGTTGACCCACCATAACGTCAGAGGACCCACTGATCCATGGTTGACCCACCATAACGTCAGAGGACCAACTCATCCATGGTTGACCCACCATAAAGTCAGAGAGCCCACTTACCCATGGTTGATCCACCATAATCAGAGGACCCACTCATCCATGGTTGACCCACCATAACGTCAGAGGACCCACTGATCCGTGGTTGACCCACAATAACGTCAGAGGACCCACTGATCCATGGTTGACCCACCATAGTCAGAGGACCTACTCATCCATGGTTGACCCACCATAACGTCAGAGGATCCACTGATCCATGGTTGACCCACCATAACGTCAGAGGACCCACTGATCCATGGTTGACTCACCATAACGTCAGGGAACCCACTGATCCATGGTTGACCCACCATAACGTCAGAGGACCACTGATCCATGGTTGGCCCACTATAACGTCAGAGAACCCACTGATCCATGGTTGGCCCACCATAACGTCAGAGACCCACTGATCTATGGTTGATCCACCATAACGTCAGGGAACCCACTGATCCATGGTTGGCCCACCTTAACGTCAGAGGACACACTGATCCATGGTTGACTCACCATAACGTCAGAGGACCCACTGACCTATGGTTGACCCACCATAATGACAGAGGACCCACTGATCCATGGTTGACCCACCATAACGTCAGGAGACCCACCATAACGTCAGAGAACCCACTGATCCATGGTTAACCCACCATACACAATAATCATATGAGCTATGTTTGGTAACACTGCGCCCGGCTGGGTCTGCTGGCGCCACCATAGCGCTAACATAGCTGCCCACAGCTAGCTTGTTCCTGGCCTGTGTTGTATGAAGGCAACCAGCAAGACATGTTCGCGAGCTGCGTCAACCATGTAAGTTATGGTAAGGTACAAGTATCAACATCTCTTTGCCAAGTTGTCCAAAGTTCTCACGTCTCACATGAACCAACTCATATAAAGAGACTGTCTCCTTGTCTTATGATCTCTGAACCATCTCTCCACAACACAACCTTGGACCAAACATCTCTCCACATCACAACCCTTGACCAAACATCTCTCCACATCACAACCCTTGACCAAACATCTCTCCACAACACAACCTTGGACCAAACATCTCTCCACATCACAACCTTGGACCAAACATCTCTCCACAGTCACAACTTGGACCATACTTCTCTCCACATCACAACCTTGACCACTCTCACATCTCTACCATGCTCCACACTCACATCAACCTTGGACAAACATCATCTCCAAATCACAACCTGGACAAACATCTCTCCACATCACAACCTTGACCAAACATCTCTCACGTCCTCATCCAGCATCTCATAACCTTCGGACCAAAACATCTCTCCGACATCACAACCTTGGACCAAACATCTCATCACATCACAACCTTGGACAAAACCTCTCTCCACATTCACAACCCTTGACCAAAACATCTCTCCACAACACAACCTTGGACCAAACATCTCTCCACATCACAACCCTTGACCAAACATCTCTCCACAACACAACCTTGGACCAAACATCTCTCCACATCACAACCTTGGACCAAACATCTCTCCACATCACAACCTTGGACCAAACATCTCTCCACAACACAACCTTGACCAAACATCTCTCCACATCACAACCTTGGACCAAACATCTCTCCACAACACAACCTTGACCAAACATCTCTCCACATCACAACCCTTGACCAAACATCTCTCCACATCACAACCTTGGACCAAACATCTCTCCACAATACAACCTTGACCAAACATCTCTCCACATCACAGCCTTGGACCAAACATCTCTCCACAACACAACCTTGACCAAACATCTCTCCACATCACAACCCTTGACCAAACATCTCTCCACATCACAACCTTAGACCAAACATCTCTCCACAACACAACCTTGACCAAACATCTCTCCACATCACAACCCTTGACCAAACAATGAAGACGTTGGACACATCTCATCCTACATATCAACACTGGTTATCATCCTACATATCAACACAGGTTATCATCCTATGTTATCTCATACATCACATACAACGTACGTAGCCTTATATGAACTTATACATCACATACAACTACGTATCCTACATATCAACACTGGTTATCATCCTACATATCAACACAGGTTATCATCCTATGTTATCTTATACATCACATACAACGTACGTAGCCTTATATGAACTTATACATCACATACAACGTACGTAGCCTTATATGAACTTCAGTTTCCTTCATATGACAACGTACGTACCCTTATATATACTTTAATTCCTCCATATGGCAACGTACCTAACCTTCCATGTTCTCCAATTCCTCCATATGACAACGTACGTGTGCTTCTATGACCCCACTTCCTTCACATGGCCACGTACGTAGCCTTCAATGATCCCCACTTCCTTCATATAGCAACGTACGTAGCCTTCCATGACCCCCAGTTCCTTCTTATGGCAATGTATGTAGCCTTCCATGGACTTGAGTTCCTTCATATGGCAACATACGTAGTCTTCTATGATTCCCACTTCCTTCACATGGCCACGTACGTAGCCTTCAATGGTCCCCACTTCCTTCACATGGAGCTCACATTTGTCTGTCTCGTCTGAGGCGCTACGCGCCCTGGTTTTCCCAGATGATTTGCATCAAGTCCATAATAATTTTAACCTATGTGAAAAGTTTTGTTCAGGAGAGAGGAAAACTGGTTTATATGTAGCGCTACATTATATAAGGGGGAAACATTATAAGGAACTTGAGTGATAAAAGAAAGTTTATTAAACAATGAAAATGTGAGAGAAACTTAGTGAGAGATTGTGAGACACTGAGACAACCAGATGAAGATCTTGTCTTCTGTAGACCAGGACCGGTGAGACCAGACACCAGGACCTGTGAGACCAGACACCAGGACCTGTGAGATCAGACACCAGGACCTGTGAGACCAGACACCAGGATCTGTGAGACCAGACACCAGGACCTGTGAGACCAGACACCAGGACCTGTGAGACCAGACACCAGGATCTGTGAGACCAGACACCAGGATCTGTGAGACCAGACACCAGGATCTGTGAGACCAGACACCAGGACCTGTGAGACCAGACACCAGGACCTGTGAGACCAGACACCAGGATCTGTGAGACCAGACACCAGGACCGGTGAGACCAGACACCAGGATCTGTGATACCAGACACCAGGACCGGTGAGACCAGACACCAGGACCTGTGAGACCAGACACCAGGACCTGTGAGACCAGACAAAAGGACCGGTGAGACCAGACACCACGACCTGTGAGACCAGACACCAGGACCGGTGAGACCAGACACCAGGATCTGTGAGACCAGACACCAGGATCTGTGAGACCAGACACCAGGACCTGTGAGACCAGACACCAGGACCTGTGAGACCAGACACCAGGACCTGTGAGACCAGACACCAGGATCTGTGAGACCAGACACCAGGATCTGTGAGACCAGACACCAGGACCTGTGAGACCAGACACCAGGACCTGTGAGACCAGACACCAGGACCTGTGAGACCAGACACCAGGACCTGTGAGACCAGACACCAGGACCTGTGAGACCAGACACCAGGACCTGTGAGACTAGACACCAGGACCTGTGAGACCAGACACCATGACCTGTGAGACCAGACACCAGGATCTGTGAGACCAGACACCAGGACCTGTGAGACCAGAGAGCAGGACCTGTGAGACCAGAGAGCAGGACCTGTGAGACCAGAGACCAGGACCTGTGAGACCAGACACCAGGACCTGTGAGACCAGACTCCAGGACCTGTGAGACCAGACACCAGGACCTGTGAGACCAGACACAAGGACCTGTGAGACCAGATACCAGGACCTGTGAGACCAGAGACCAGGACCTGTGAGACCAGACTCCAGGACCTGTGAGACCAGACACCAGGACCTGTGAGACCAGACACCAGGACCTGTGAGACCAGAAACCAGGACCTGTGAGACCAGACACCAGGACCTGTGAGACCAGACACCAGGACCTGTGAGACCAGACACCAGGATCTGTGAGACCAGACACCAGGATCTGTGAGACTAGACACCAGGACCTGTGAGACCAGAGACCAGGACCTGTGAGACCAGACACCAGGACCTGTGAGACCAGACACCAGGACCTGTGAGACCAAACACCAGGACCTGTGAGACCAGACACCAGGATCTGTGAGACCAGAGACCAGGATCTGTAAGACCAGACACCAGGATCTGTGAGACCAGAGACCAGGTCCTGTGAGACCAGACACCAGGACCTGTGAGACCAGACACCAGGACCTGTGAGACCAGAGACCAGGATCTGTGAGACCAGACACCAGGACCTGTGAGACCAGACACCAGGACCTGTGAGACCAGAGACCAGGACCTGTGAGACCAGACACCAGGACCTGTGAGACCAGACACCAGGACCTGTGAGACCAGAGACCAGGACCTGTGAGACCAGACACCAGGATCTGTGAGACCAGAGACCAGGATCTGTGAGACCAGACACCAGGACCTGTGAGACCAGACACCAGGACCTGTGAGACCAGACACCAGGATCTGTGAGACCAGAGACCAGGATCTGTGAGACCAGACACCAGGACCTGTGAGACCAGAGACCAGGACCTGTGAGACCTGTCATGGGCGGTGGGCACACTGATCATGTGAGGCTGTGTGTATGTGTGTGTGTGTGTGTGTGTGTGTGTGTGTGTGTGTGTGTGTGTGTGTGTGTGTGTGTGTGTGTGTGTGTGTGTGTGTGTGGTGTGTGTATGTGTGTGTGTGTGTGTATGTGT